>NC_091158.1:22549742-22557242 GCF_040958095.1 Procambarus clarkii
GGTGCCCCTGCCACCCTGTAACATGGGTGGTGGTGCCCCTGGCACCATTCAATAGGGGAAACTAGCCTTAACATCGTGGTACATAATATTCAATCATTATATTAACTTTGTACTTTAGTTTGCAGCCTTCTCTAATTTGTGTAATTAATTCCTTTATACCGAGGATGGCTGTTATGAGTTCGGAAATGCTGTAAAGAAATATTATGCAGATTTAAGTGGAATAATTTAGATATAATATTTCTCTTCACATCTCCGAAATAAGACGAAATAAGTATTATATAGATATAAAGCTTACAAAATCATATAAAAAATATGTACGTATATTTTTATTGAGAATACTCATGATTCTTATCCACTAAAATTATGAATTAAAACTTTGGCTTTCTGTACAACGTAGATATGACAGGTGATTTATTTTGTTTATCCAGCTGACCTGTTTCAGCCAATTACTGCTCGGCCCTGGACGTCCGGCAGGATCCTTAGATACTGGTGGCACTAATGATTGTTTATGTCTGTCAAGGGCCTCTTACAGTGTCCTTCGACAACGGGGCCGTGAGGTATCGGGGTAATACGGCGCTTGTCTTCTCTATTGTTTACTTGACAGAGGACGTAGGGGGGGGGGGAGGTGAATGTTAGCACGTGTGTGTATTTACTACTTGTGTCTGCAGGACCGAGCTGTTAGCTCTCGTTCCCCTGCTTTATCTTTCTTTCTGACCGTCGGCTGTCTAATGTTCTGACTCCTGACCTATTTTTACTCTGTAATATATTCTACATATATTTCCCTCTCATTCGCACACATACTCACAGTTGTCTGTGAGCTAGACAACTGTAGCAGTTGTCTAGCTCACAGGTACCTATTTACCTCTTGGTGAACAGAGGGCTTGGGAGAATAAAAAACTTTGCCCATTTCTTTCTGACTTGGCGAGGAATCGAGGCCAAGCCCCTGGGACCACGACTTCCGAGCGCTGTCCGCTCGGCCGCGAGGACCGTGTATGTGTGTGTGTGTGTGTGTGTGTGAGTACTCACCTAGTTGTGCTAGTGGGGGTTGAGCTTCGGCTCTTTGGTCCCGCCTCTCAACTGTCAATCAATTGGTGTACAGATTCCTGAGCATATTGGGTTCTTATCCTATATACATTTGAAACTGTATAAGGAGTCTACCTCCACCACACCACGTCCTAATACATTACATTTGTTAGCTCTATGACACTGACAAAGTTTTTTCTCCTGTCTTTGTGGCTCATGCGGTACTAAATTTCCACCTTTCTTCTTGTTCGCGTCCCACCCATGTTAACTAGCTTTAATCTTTATCTACCCCTGCCAATTCCTCTGAGAACTTTACATGTGGTGATTATATCTCCCCTAACTCTTCTGTCTTCCAGTGTCGTGAGGTTTAGTTCCAGTAGTGTTTCCTCGTAGCTCATATCCCTCAGCTCGAGGACTAGCCTGGTGGCATACCTCTGTGTGTGTGTGTCTGTGTCATGAATGATGTGGAGTTGAGGTTGTATAAAATGTTTAGAGTGGTTGATATGGAGTGGTTGACCGAGTGTAGCAGTAGAACAGCCAACAGGCCATCCATCGTTACTGATGGATGATACCACTCATCCTCCTGCCTCGCTCACCACCTTATTACCAAAATATGAATAAGACGGGTCTTAGATTCCTCTTAAGACGCTAATCCCCGTCCTCCCCTCACCTGTAGGCACTGGCACTAACGCAGACGCCGGGCACTTGCACGGAAAACATAGCGGACAATAAAGTGTGGCCACAGCATTGTCAGTAAAGCCACAGCGTGTAGGACGCAACACCCAGCTAAATCTGATGCTCCTCCAACTGGAATACGAATGTTCAAATTTGGCGCATCCGTCACAGACGTATGTGGCCATTACTACTCCCTGGACGCTTCAAGGACGGAATTGGCTCGCTCGCTAGGCCCCTCCTCTGAACAGACTGGAACAGGGCAGGATAGGGAAAGTCAAGGTGCGGCGATCCAGGAGGGAGAATATAGTAACTGGGATGTATGGGAGACCGAAAAGGTGGTCAGAAGTAAACGAGAGAAGAGTAGTAAATTAGCTAAAGGGAATTAGTGTAGAGAGCTTAGTATGAAACGGATGATGAGATGGTAAACAAGTTGAACATAAGGTACCTCGATAGTACAGTCGAGTTCGTTCTCGACTCACAATCGAGAATTCCTTGTTCGAATCCTGGGTGAGACAGAAATGATTGGGCACGTTTCCTTTCACCTAATGCATCTGTTTACCTAGCAGTAAGTAGGTAAGTAAGTAAGTTTACAGGACTTACACAGGAGTCAGCCTGTTATGAGGGTCGTATCCTGGGGAGGGTCAGTAATTTGACCCTGGGTGGGAGTGGAGGGGAAGGTTGGACTTCGATATAAGCCTAATATCCTTGTCTGTTATCCTAATAAGCCTTATATGTACAGTATGTATAAACTGGCTGCCTGTCCCCGACACAATGAATTAGTATAGAAACGTAATAGAAATATTGTGTTGGACGAAGCAAATGATGTAGAATTATCTTTCACTCAATTTTTGCATCAATCCCATTTCGTCCTTTTATTCTATTTCTGCAAGTAATCGTGGTGTGTGTGTGTGTGTGTGTATGTATGTATGTATGTATGTATGTATGTATGTATGTATGTATGTATGTATGTATGTGTGTGTGTGTGTGTGTATATATATATATATATATATATATATATATATATATATATATATATATATATATATATATATATATATATATATATATATATAAAATGCTCCCACACCATCATCAATGCTAGTGTGGGCGCATTGATGATGTTCACCAGAGCAATAACCATTAAAAGTTTATGTAAAGTCTGATTTCAAACAGCATTCATGTTCTGAACACTATTCACCAAGGAATGAGTATCGCTTCAGCTCCCCAAGTGGGTTCTGGATATGCTCCGCTCTGATGGAGCTGAACACGGCCAGGGAGCACGATTCATTGCCAGTGTTATTCTCAGTTCCTCTTAATGAAAGGAGTTTAATTCCACGTGCAGGATTTAGTATATTATTGGCTTTGTTCCATATTATTCCACCAAAACGAAAGGTTCATATATTTTTTACTAATGGTTTTATACATATTAGGCTGTAGTGGCTTTTTTTTTTAGGAGAAAATATTTGTTATTAAATTGTTAATATTTAGAACAAAATTCTCAAAAACATGTCTGTTTTATTTTATACATGCGAATATGCATGATTTTGTTAAAGACAAGAATACATGATTAATTTCTCTTGGAATTATATTAGGTTATTCTTTATTCACTTCTTAACGGAATCACACAGCCGTTATGCTATATTTTTGGTTACGTTATGAGTAATCTATCTTTATATCGTGGCAGGTATTTCTAATTTCTTTCTTAAGAAACCAGTAACTTGCATTTAAATTTCAAAATACGAGCTTTAATGCAATTTAGTCCACCATGAAATAGCCAAGTGTTGGTAGATCAGTCCCGCCTCCACACCTCCCAGTGACTCACAGAAAACGGATCAGTTAGCAGACTTGTTGCGAAGATTTTGGCTTTTTTCTTTTAATTCTAGTTCACATTTTTACACCTGATTGACAAGTTAATTAGAAATTGATCGACAAGTTAATTATAAATTGATTGACAAGTTAATTATAAATTGATTGACAAGTTAATTATGTATAGACAAGGTAATTATGAATAAGCATGGATAATTATGGATAGGCGGATCTGTTCAGAAAAATATATGTATTATAATTGGCTAAATAGGGTCCCGGTAGGACAATCGGGTTCGTTCTAGACTCGCAATCATGGATTCCGGGTTCGAATCTCGTGCGGGACAGAAATGGTTGGGCGATATCACCTACCTTCTAATTCACCTAGGAACCCAGGATTCAATTCAATTCTTTCTTTATTATGCTCCCCATACCCATCCCGTGGGCGGTGGTGGAAAGGGTTACAGAGGCACATAATGGGTTCAGGAACTGAACCCCATAGTTCGTTTAGCTAAGCAAGTCTCACTCTTTTGAAGCTAGTTACACAATTGTTAATATATATATATATATATATATATATATATATATATATATATATATATATATATATATATATATATATATATATATATATATATATATATATATATATATATACTGGGTGGGCAGCTTTACAGTCATGTGCATGCGTACAGTAACCAAATTTGGGTTACTTCGCTAAGATTCCTGGCAGTACATCATTATGAATAAAGTACTTACTTACACATTTCTTGGACTCCATTGATGGTGTTATCTCTGAATTCCGCTATTGTTTTAACATCCATTGTATAATGACGCAAAGTATGCGAATAGTTCTGCTGACAGAGTTTACATTTAGTCAATCTTCACTAGCAGATGTCCTGTAGTTAGTCAGTTTGTTGTGGTGATGTATCCTGGGGAGGGTCAGTAATTCAACCCTTGGGGGGGGGGGGAGGGGGACCTCTATATAAGCCTAACATATGTATGAGTGAACTGGATGCCTGGCCCCCAACACAGTGAATTATTATAATCATATATGTGCGTAAAACTATGTTGGGTATCAGGTACCTGCATATGTATTGGGTATATATATATATGCGGTGCATGCACGTGCTTAGGGTATATGTGTGGTGCCTGCATATGTCTTCCATGTTCTCCTCCAAAAATAAGTAAATATTATCAATGGGTAGAATTTTCCTGTTCGACAGAGGAAACCCGAAGCTCCTCGACACATGTTCACCTGGTCCTAGTGGTACACAACCTATCTTGAGGTTATCTTGAGATGATTTCGGGGCTTTAGTGTCCCCGCGGCCCGGTCCTCGACCAGGCCTCCACCCTCAGGAAGCAGCCCGTGACAGCTGACTAACACCCAGGTACCTATTTTACTGCTAGGTAACAGGGGCATAGGGTGAAAGAAACTCTGCCCATTGTTTCTCGCCGGCGCCCGGGGATCGAACCCGGGCCCACAGGATCACAAGTTCAGCGTACTGCCCGCTCGGCCGACCAGCTCCCGTGTGGAGAAGGAGAAGGACCTAGGAGAATATCTCAACGTGGTCTTTCATTCAACTCACTACCACACTCACCCACCAACTCACTACCACACTCACCCACCAACTCACTACCACACTCACCCACCAACTCACTACCACACTCACACACCAACTCACTACCACACTCACCCACCAACTCACTACCACACTCACACACCAACTCACTACCACACTCACCCACCAACTCACTACCACTCTCACCCACCCTCTCTCTCTCTATAAATACATTACATATTATTAACAGATAACAGCTGCACATGCCTTGGTCGCAGGTTCGTATCCCATCGATTTTTTCATAGATAACAGCTATTTTAGAGATTATAAGAAAACTCCAAAATTATGAAATATTTGAAGAAAATATAGAAAAAGATAATATAATTAATAATCAACACCAACAGCAACTCATTTCAATTACAATAAAATATCTTTTGTGATATTACTGTTTACAAATCTTTTTTAACGTAAATTAAAAATCCTCAGTTTAATTTCCCCCCAAAAAAGCACCAAACGCACACGGAACAAATAAATAAAAGCTCCACACTAGTGCTGCTCTGTTAACAGCTGCATAAAATATGATGATTAATATCGTATTAGAAATGAGGTTCCTTTCCTTAAATTACTTAATATTTTCTTGTGAGAAGAGCCCAGCCGTCTTCTAATGCCAGGGTAATCGGCGTATCTTGAGACGTTTATCGAGGGACCCTGTTGATTAAACGTAACTTTGAGCGTTTATTAAGGAGGGCCCTTGTTGATTAAACGTAACTTTGAGACGTTTATCGAGGGACCCTGTTGATTAAACGTAACCATATGACGGTTATTGAGGAGGGCCCCTGTTGATTAAACGTAACTTTGAGACGTTTATCGGGGGGTGACTGTCGGTTAATAGTAATTTTGAGAAGCTTATCAAAGCGACCATCAATGAAGCATATGTAACTTATAGACATTTATCATCTTTGAGCCGTTTTACATGTGAGGGCGGTAGCTAAGATATCTTAATTGTTAAGATATCGTAATATTATTTTCCACGTATATCAGGGGGGGGGGGATTAAATCACGCATCACTTGCTGTTGGAGACTCGGGGTGACTCGTCTCAACAAGGCATATAATCACATTTCTTATCGCCGCCTTAATTCTGCCTCTCCCCAGCCGCGGTTGAGGATGGCAGGGTCGGCTGCGTTTATTACGGCCGCTGTACGGCTGCTTTCCCGCTGTGTTAGGCCGGAATATTGTCCTTCTGGGGAAAGCTCTCTAAGGAAAACACATAAACTGGATTTTTTTTTTCATCCGGATAACTTAATGTCATTCCCAGCCTGATGGGCTATTTTTTTATATATTATTTTGTTTATTTTTTGCGAGATATTTTACTCCCTGGAGGAATGTGTTTTATGTAGAATATTGATGAGGGAGGAGCGTCGGGGGGGGGGGAGGGTGCTCAGTGTTTCTGATGGTTGTATGGCCTGCTTGTACATTATGCTTTAGTATATCTTGCCAAAATTTCTCTCTCTCTCTCTCTCTCTCTCTCTCTCTCTCTCTCTCTCTCTCTCTCTCTCTCTCTCTCTCTCTCTCTCTCTCTCTCTCTCTCTCTCTCTCTCTCTCTCTCTCTCTCATGCGCCCCGAAGGCCTCCTTTCCATTTGGTACCCATTATAAACATACATACGAGTACACACACACACACACACACACACACACATAACCATAAATACACCCACGTATATACACATATACACACACCATCATAGACGCTCCCAAATATACTCACACATAACGCTAGATACACATGTACATACACTCACATTAACATACATAAACACATTAAGTATACATATACACACAAACACAAAACCACGTACAAATACATTACTTTCATTGCTTACAAAATCTGAGAGATGCATAAGGCCAAAAATAAGACGAGATTAAGTGCTGCCTGAAAACTTTGGAGAGTGTGGCGATATTTCCTCTCCCGCAACACGAGAGCCCCGGAGGAGGGCCAAATTAATATGCCAAACAACACACCATTAGCCCACGGGGTGACAAAGTACCAAACTTTTGCTGTTTGGAGAGGGAGAGTAGGAGTTACGGGCGCGCGTTCCAAGGGAAGAATGTCCCTCGATGAAACGCATGACAGACGTCATCATGCAAGATTTCGTTAATTTTTGAGCAAAACGACGCCAGTCATCGTCTCGTTAGACCATTATATCTAAGGATGTTAAGCTTTATACTGAAACAGTTGTTAGAAAGTGTATAACAAAAGACATTACTGTAGAGACTTGTATATTATGTTAGGCACAGGCAAGGCATATAATGTTGAGTACGCTTAGGTTCCTTATATATATGTGTATATATATATATATATATATATATATATATATATATATATATATATATATATATATATATATATATATATATATAAATATATATATATATAT
>NC_091158.1:22562242-22584742 GCF_040958095.1 Procambarus clarkii
AAAAAATGATAGATGTTAAACACAAAATTTTGCTTGCTCCATTATACCGGATTGGCCAGTGAAAAACTGGTATAATAGTCCAAATGGTAATTGGAAATAGTGCAGTGAGGCAGCCAACACGAATTTCCAGCAGCTATTGTGCCGGGGTATTTACAGCAAATCTTCATATTTCCCAGTGCTGTTGTTTGGGTCTGAAGTACGGTGCTCTTGCTGTGATGGCCGGCCACTCTCAACTTTACCATATACATTCATTTACAAAAATTGAATTTAAAACAGCAAATTACTCACAGAGGCTCTAAGTGTGCTGCTAAGGTTGATGCAAATAATAATAACACAATATTAATTACAATCTTATAACAATAGTAATATAATATTAATAATAATAATATTAATAATAATATTAATAATAATTCAATTATAATTACATTTTGTAATATGTAATATAATCAATCTTGGTGACGATAGACTGTTTCATCAATAACGTTAATAGAATTAAACAATTATGTATACAATTATACATATATGGATAATATTCAATTATCACGGGATATGCACTTTAGGGGTGCGCCCTTCTTCTCGGTGTTTATCACTAAATGTTTAGTTCAAGACTGAACATATTCATAGGTAAAGTGTGGTAACTGGTTGGTCAGTAAACTATTGTGGTGGCCATAATAACCATCAGAGGTTAATAGCCCTCAGCAACCCCGCAGATGTTGATAGGCCATAACAACCCCTCAGATCTTGATAGGCCTTAACACCCATCCAAACGCTGATAAAGCTTAATAATCCTCGACAGTTTGAAAGGTTTTAATAACCCTCCAGAGGTTTATAGGACTTCACACTCCTCAAGAGGTTGCTAGGTCTTGAAAATCATCTCAAGGTTGATAGGCTTTAACAAACCCCTTGAGGTTGATAGGCCTTAATAACTCTCCAAATGTTTCAGGCTTTAGCAATCCTCCTGAGGCTGATAGGCCATACCAATCTTCCTGGGGTTAAGAGGCCTTAAGCCCAACACAAAACCAATGATTTACTTTTGTTTTGTTTGTTTTTCTGTTAATATTGAACTATTTTCTCGTATTTCGGTGAATGTTTTTAAAGTTTTAATACACAGTTTCCTTGTGTTCATTTAGAGGCGCTTTTGACACTGGTGTATGTAGGGAGTGACACTGTGGGAGTGGCACTGTGTGGGAGTGGCACTGTGGGAGTGGCACTGGGAGTGATACTACTGTGTGGGAGTGGCACTGTGTGGGAGTGGCACTACTGTGTGGGAGTGGCACTGTGTGGGAGTGGCACTGCTCTGTGGGAGTGGCACTGTGGGAGTGATACTACTGTGTGGGAGTGGCACTGTGGGAGTGATACTACTGTGTGGGAGTGGCACTACTGTGTGGGAGTGGCACTGTGGGAGTGATACTACTGTGTGGGAGTGGCACTGAGTGGGAAGAATGTCGTCCGTTCGCTGTGGAAGGAATTTACATATTGACAGGAAATTGAACTCGCTAAATTGGTCCTGTTGTAAAGAGTAAGATTAAGCATTTTATGCTCTGGTGACAGCAAAAAATGAGGCAGAGAGAAATAGAAAGAAATTGAAAGAACGGGCAGAAGAAGAGAGGGAAGGGGCAGGTCATGGAGAGAGAAAGGGTGGGCAGGCAGAGAGGGGAAAGGAAAGGACAGGGAGAAAGAGTGAGAGCAGGAAGATAGAGAGAGAGAGAGATGTGGAAGGTTGGTGAGAGAGAGAGAGAGAGAGAGAGAGAGAGAGAGAGAGGGAAGGAGGGAATAGAGAGAGAGAGAGAGAGGAGAGAATGGAGAGAGAGAGAGGAGAGAGAGAGAGAGAGAGAGAGAGAGAGAGAGAGAGAGAGAGAGAGAGAGAGAGAGAGAGAGAGAGAGAGAGAGAGAGAGAGAGAGAGAGAGGAGAGAATGGAGAGAGAGAGAGAGAGAGAGAGAGAGAGAGAGAGAGAGAGAGAGAGAGAGAGAGAGAGAGAGAGAGAGAGAGAGAGAGAGAGAGAGAGAGAGAGAGAGAGAGAGGGCAGGGAGAGAAAGATAAAGAACTAAGAGAGTATACAAACAGACAATTGCACACCCAGTAATACAGAGTGTCACAATTCCTCAACAACAGAACACTTCACCACTTGTCACGGTGGTCGCAGCTCCTCCCCCACTCTCCTCACCACTGGACGCCGGCGACAATTGCGTTCCCGCCACTTAAGGAACTGTAAAAACGTCAGCATAATACTATTTTTATGGCTGTTATATGATCTTCATTGATGGAGGCGAGCCACGTGCTCCCGGGCCAGCTCCGCAACACGCTCGCCGAATCACGAGCGACCAGGCGGTGTCGACCAATCACAGCGCGACTCTAGGAGTCACGAAATGCCATGAGTGGCCAACGCTTCCATTCTCCTTTTCTTTTAAAACACCACAAATCTCCTTTGTATAGTTGAATTCTGGAACTAGTATGATCGTAATGATGTCGTTTAAAGACTGAACGTGTGCATGTGTGATGAGAATGTCCGCCAGAGTGAGACAACTGTGCGGTGTAAAAGTGTAGCTGGCATCGATTCTCACGAGACAGTGACGTCACCGTGTGTATGGGAAAGTAGGCAGTAGGCAGCGTGGGTGCGGACTGATAAGACGTACGGCTAGTTAGCACGTGCGTGTGGCAACAGGTGTTTACAGGTGTGGTATTCCTGCTTGTGTGTAGGGCACACAACTGCTAATAGAAAAATTACACATGAGGAAAATTGAGCTTTGGTTTTCATTATTTTCTTTATTCCAAATAAATACAGTTTACAATGAATGTACAATGATCATCGGTGATTGTTATTATAAATTGTGATACTGCATACGGCTTGTAAATACATGAGTACAATGAAAACTTGTTACGGTAACAAGACATTAGTAACAACTAATGTAACAAAGGTCGAAAATTAATGGTGGCTAAAAAAAAATAAAAAAAGAGACATTGTTATTAACAATAAGTTATAAATCAATAATTTTTAAAGTGAGAGAAAGGCACAACAACAGCCAGCTTGACCAGGATAAGAAACCAAGCCCCTGGAGACCGCCTGAGGTGCAGGGGAGCTGCTCCTCTGACCCCGATGACGTCGTTAACATCATAAAGAATTAATAGCCAGTGATATAAACACAAATCTCTTACGTTTCTCTCGTTGCTAAAACATAATGTTATTGAAAGTTGTATTTGCACCCATCTAGGTGTAAATACATTCGCTGCTGTGTTTCCGTGTTTATTGAGAGTTTTGTGTTGCTAAATATACCTTGCCCAGCGAGTTGCTCTTTAGGCTGAAGGTATTTTTAGAGTGCGTTGCTAAGATAGATATATATTTAACCGAGTAAAATATATTAATAAAACTTGAGTGTATAATATTATTTAAACAACTTTTTAAATGACTAATATATGCATGAAGGCCTATAAACACACACACACACACACACACACAGGCTGACTCCATATACAGTTTCAAATGTAGATATGATAGAGCCCAATAGGCTCAGGAATCTGTACACCAGTTGATTGACAGTTGAGAGGCGGGACCAAAGAGCCAGAGCTCAACCCCCGCAAACACAACTAGGTGAGTACTAGGTGAGTACACACACATGTACACACCAATGTAAATGTAAGGTGATGAAACTAGGGGAAGGAAAGAGGAGGACAGACACTGGATACTGAATGATAGAGGAGGTCCTTCACGAAACGGACAAAGAGAAAGATCTAGGTGTTGATATCACACCAAACCTGTCTCCTGAAGCCCCACATCAAAAGAATAACATCGGCGGCGTATGCGAGGCTGGCTAACATCAGAACTGCCTTCAGAAACCTGTGTAAGGAATCCTTCAGAATCTTGTTGACCACATATGTTAGGCCAATCCTGGTGTATGTGGCCCCAGCATGGAGCCCGTACCTTGTCATGCACAAGACGAAGCTGGAAAAAGTTCAGAGGTATGCCACTTGGCTAGTCACAGAACTAAGAGGCATGAGTTACGAGGAAAGGCTGCGTGAACTGCACCTCACGTCGCTGGAAAACAGAAGAGCTCGGGGAGACATGATCACCACAAATAAAATTCTTAGAGGAATTGACAGAGTAGATAAGGATGGATTATTTAACACGGGTGGTATATGCACAAGGGGACACAGATGGAAACTGAGTACCCAAATGAGCCACAGAGACATTAGAAAGAACTTTTTCAGTGTCAGAGTAGTTAGTAAATGGAATGCACTAGGAAGTGATGTGGTGGAGGCTGACCCCATACACAGTTTCAAATGTAGATATGATAGAACTCGAGAAGCTCAGGAATCTGTACACCAGTAGATTGACGGTTGAGAGGCGGGACCAAAGAGTCAAAGCTCAACCCCCGCAAGCACAACTAAGTGAGTGTACACACACACACACACACACACACACACACACACACACACACACACACACACACACACACACACACACACACACACACACACATATATATATATATATATATATATATATATATATATATTTATATATATATATATATATATATATATATATATATATATATATATATATATGTGTGTGTGTGTGTGTGTGTTTGTGTGTGTGTGTGTTTGTGTGTGTGTTTGTGTTTGTGTGTGTTTGTGTATGTGTGTGTAAATCACGAAAAATATACACGTGATTAAAAATGTGAGTGTCAGACCACGGAGGAAGAATTGAAACAGGAATTTCCTTAAGTACTTTCGTATATTAATATATATTGACTCCTTCTGAAGATGTATTAATATACGAAAGTACTTAATGAAATTCCTGTTTCAATTCTTCCTCCGTGGTCTGACACTGTCATATATATATATATATATATATATATATATATATATATATATATATATATATATATATATATATATATATATATATATATATATATATTAAATGTGATGCCTTATTATTTGTTAACATATCGATGATTAGTCTTGCAATATGATATAGATAAATATGTCTCTTAATAGCTGGTTAAACAGGCTATTACTGCTGGTGCAACTATTACTTCCTTTATTAATAGTGCTAGTGCAGCCAGTACTTGTATTACTACTTCAGGTGCTGCTGATCCTTCTACTATTACTACCATGGTTTAACTAGCGGTTGTACTATTACTACTAATGGTAAAGCTAGCAGTTCTTCTGTTTCTGTATCAACAAAAGTTTCCTATTGGCCATGCTTCATTCCCTTCACTTGTCATTTTGTGCATTAATAGTGCGATTTTTGTCTCTGCTTCATTGTTTCACCTCTTCTTGCAACACTTGCTCGAATACCGATCCTCTTTCTGCAACATGCTGGTGTTGATGCAACATTACTCTCAGTACCATCTGGTGTTGCAGAGTTTAAAAGTACTGTACCACTGCCGTCTGAAGCTCACACCTGTTAATGGTACGGCTTTATTAGCAACTGATATTAGACAGGTTTCTGATGCTGTTCCTTCTTCAATGAACAGACGAACCAGTAAAGTTGACAGTACCGTCACTTTATAATGGTCCACGATGGACCGAAACGTCGCCACTTCCTTTATTTTCAGGCGTGTGGGTTGGGTGTGTAGTGTCCAGCCATGTTATTGTGACTGTCTGTCTTCGGTAACATTAATAGTATTGATAAAAGACAATAATTGACGAGGACAACAGTTGTGTTAACTTGGTAGATTACATAAACAATAAGAGCACTATTACATCAGCATTACCACTTACAGCAGTAACAACACTCCCTCTCACAGACCCTCCCTGTAAGTACTGGGGTGATCATAGAACCTCACAGTAAGTACTCAGTGATCACAGACTCTCCCAGTAAGTACCGGGTGATTAAATACCCTGCCGGTAAGTAACCCCATTTCCTTCACCACCGCCATTAACCCCGCCAACACCACTACCCTCACCAACGCTACCCCCCCCCCTCCCCCTCCTTTCAACACCACCAACCCAACCAGCACCACCATCTTCATAGACACCCCCCCCCCACATCAACACATCCACCCTCAGACCAGGTGGAGGAACGCTCATCTCGTGAACATATATATTCAGCCGTCACGTTGCATTCCCTAGCGGCCGTAGCGGAAATGTACGCATTGCGTCAAACTCTCCCGAGGCGCGCAAAAATAATATATATATATATATATATATATATATATATATATATATATATATATATATATATATATATATATATATATATATATGTATGTATATATATGTATATATATGTATGTATACACACCACAAACAGTGTCACCACACCCCACTCAGTGACCAGTAAACGCCAAAACTATCAAAGACATCGCAATCATTATCACGTACATTTTTAAATTCAAGACAAACGGTTAGTAAGACAAATATGTCCTCTCACGTCCTGAAGAGAGAGTCGGTGGTGGTAATCCAGAAGGCCGACGTCAACACCGCTTTGATCTTCCTCTTGTGTTTCAACAGCTGCAGCTTCTCCTTCGACGGGAAAACAGTTGGAAGTGTTTCAGTGTGCTGGGTTGGTGTGTAGGACAGGAGGTCATACAAGGCTATGGGTAATTGATCTGTATATACAGGTTAGGGTAATGGGATTTTCGACCCCTCAGCGTGTATGTATTTATTCAACGTAAGCATATGCTCCGACAAAACATGGGGTGTAGGGTATATATATATATATATATATATATATATATATATATATATATATATATATATATATATATATATATATATATACATATATATATATATATATATATATATATATATATATATATATATATAACAGTGTTAGAGGTTAATGGATCGTGGAATGGGGTGAATTGCATTCAAAAGCTTCAATGTTGCATGATGTTGGTCCAACTGCAGTAGTCCACTGTGCTGAATATAGTGAGTTGGAATTAATATCTGAGGCTGGAACAATGTGTCCGTGTAAAGTGGTGGATATATTGATGGGGGGAATTAGTGTGTTGCCTTGAATGACGGCGACACTGAGGTACGAACATAGGAAAGCTTGTTTATATGGACACACACACACACACACACACACACACACACACACACACACACACACACACACACACACACACACACACACACACACATAGTGGGGCCTCGTAGCCTGGTGGATAGCGCGCAGGATTCGTAATTCTGTGGCGCGGGTTCGATTCCCGCACGAGGCAGAAACAATTGGGCAAAGTTTCTTTCACCCTGAATGCCCCTGTTACCTAGCAGTAAATAGGTACCGGGGAGTTAGTCAGCTGTCACGGGCTGCTTCCTGGGGTGTGTGTGTGTGTGTGTGGTGTGGAAAAAAAAAAAGTAGTTAGTAAACAGTTGATTGACAGTTGAGAGGCGGGCCGAAAGAGCAAAACACAACCCCCGTAAAAACACAACTAGTAAACACACACACACATACATACACCACTACCCTCGCCAACATCACTACCCAAACCAACGCCACTACCCTCACTAGTTGATTGACGGTTGAGAGGCAGGACCAATGAGCCAAAGATCAACCCCCGCAAGCACAACTAGATGAGTACAACTAGGTGAGAGGATACACACACACACGAACAACGGACAAACTCAAAAATGCTGAACAAAGATTTATACCGCCCATAAGGATTACAAGAAACAAGATGAGCCTATGATTCAACATGCAGTGTCTGGAAGCAAAGATAACAAAATAGTGTGGAAGAAATACAGAGAACACTATAGGTAGTAGTTGGCTGAGAAGTGAGTTCTGGCTACTAGGTACGACGTATATATATATATATATATATATATATATATATATATATATATATATATATATATATATATAGCCGGGTATATAAATTGCGCTTCGCGGATATATATATGGTCAGGAAGTGATTTATGAACTTGGTGTGCTCCAAAAAATATACATTATTTTACCGCACTCTCATTCCCTGACGTCTGCATCATTAGTTTCAGCCAAATTATCATTAATTCTGCAACAGCTGTGATATATGGGCGAATTTGTTGTATATAAAATATATAATAGTAATGTACCCTATAAATGGCAATATACTTTTCTGAAATGTTACCTTACCTGCAGGCATTTATGCATGACATGAAGTATATGTAACAGTAACAAAATAATGGAGTATAATAGTTGACACACACACACACACACACACACACACACACACACACACACACACACACACACACACACACACACACACACACACACACACACACACACACACAAGGACATCTACCTATCTTCTTTCCTTCACCCTTCATCAGCTAGTTTTACTCTTCTCTCATTATCTCACTCTGATGGCCTGTTTCTCCACAGCTACTTGCATGACTCCATTATCAACACTCATCAGCTCATTACTCATCACTACCTTACCCCTAGCTCTCTTCTAACTCCTCCTCCTCCTACCACCACTGACCTTCCTTCTCTTCTACTCCTCCTACCACCACACTAATTCCTTCTCTTCTACCTCCACATTATCATCTTCAAGCTCGTCCGCAATACTTCCCTCCCATGATTCCCCTCCTCTTCCCTACAACTTTCGCACTGGTTCCATCTTTCCGCCTCCATTTCTCCTTTCCACATTGTTTCTGACCGTCACAAGTCGGGGTGAGAGGCGGGATCTTGGGGCTGAAGACCAGTGGGTGTCAGCAAGCACAGTTAGGTGAGTACACACGCACACGGAGCCTCTCGGACCTAACGAGGCGTATTTTTTACCGCTTGTTAAGACGTTGCTTCAGATGCCGTTGAAGAGCTCGTAGAGCGGGGAGTGGAGAGGCTTTTAGCAGCTGCTGAGTGTCAGAGAGTGAGAAGAAATGAACGTGTGTGTGTGTGTGTGTGTGTGTGTGTGTGTGTGTGTGTGTGTGTGTGTCTGTGTTTACTATTTATGTCTGCATAATCTAACTAGTAGCTCCTGGATCCGTAGCTCCTGGAACACGGATCTGGATCCGTGTTCCAGACGTGTACCACTAAAACAGAATTCACTGCATGGGGGGCACTCACGGCTGTATTGACGAGGCGCTATTGTGTTGTTGCAGCCTTGAGTCTGGGTTCAGCTCTTCAGAATTGAGCTGTCACAGCTGGATAATTGGCTGTGACAGCTCAATTCTGTTTGTTTTGTTGGGATTGGTCGAGGTGTTGATTTTGCGAGAACATTGCCCTGTTCGGTGCTCAGAATGAAGCCTGGGTCGTGTATCACTGATGAATCACCTATATGTTTAGGGAGGGTGTCTTGGACAAGTTATTACATGCTTTTCAGGAGGAACAGATGGCGGGAAAAGCAATATGGGTGAGCTTTGCGGACACCATGGCATCCATACCTGACAGAAGAATGTTGTTTCTACTGTGAGTCATTAAGAGAAACTTTAAGAACTTTTCCTTACATGTCATTCAGTGTAACGTGGTACTCACTTAGCATTGTGATGCAGTTGACACTTCCAAAAGTAAGATGTCTTGGATAATGATTGATATCTTATGAGATAGTAAAAGTATCGTGAATATTAACATCACCAGTCTTGTTCTCCCACATTAACATCGCCATCTTGTTCTCTCAGGTTCTTCCCAGTGGGAAGAACCTGAGAGAGCAAGACTGGTGACTTATATTCAGTTTTTATAATACTGACTTTTCAAGTTTTATCGCCACAATATCCTCCCGTCTGAATAACATATATATATATGATCAGTTACCCCCTCCCCTCTCATCAGTCATTGGTCCCTCGAACGCTCGGCCATTCACAGTGAACGCATGAAGAAAATTAAGAAAGGCAGAGGAAAAAAAAGGGGTAAGCATTAAGGTGAAGGATAATGAGATTGTAACGTCGTGCGGTGGTGGCCCCAGCAGGAGTGAGCCTCAACATAATGGCCCTGTCCAGCCAGTGCCTCGAGGCTGGCACTCTACGCTAACACAAGTGTCGCTTACAACCAACAACATTTTTGTTAAGCGTACGAGGTAAACGTCGGAAGTGGCGGGGTAGGGCCAGGGCGGTAGAGGTTGGGGAGGGTAGTGACGAAGATGAAGAGCTGGGGATATATGTGAGTATATATATATATATATATATATATATATATATATATATATATATATATATATATATATATATATATATATATATATATATATATATATATATATAAGAATTATACAAAGGAAATCATATGCAGGCGTCGAAGCTCGAGTTTTGTTCATGGAGAAGGTTGAGCTGTGTACATGGGCGAAGCAAGAGCCGTGCACATGGGTAAAGCTAATAGCTTTGCAAAAGTTGTGTACATAAACGAAGCCAGAGTTGTCTTCAGAGGCGAAGCTTGAGCTGTATACAGGACCGATAGGCAGATGGAGACGGCGATCATTTAAGACAGTGAAAAAGAGTTCTAATTGTAAAACTGCTAATTACCAATCTTATGACAGTGTGTGAAGGGTCTGAGGACACACCACGTAGTTGCCCATACGTGAATATTGTCTAGTCCACGAACAAATCCACAAGGGCCGTGACGAGGATTCGAACCTGCGTCCGGGAGCATCCCAGACACTGCCTTAATCCACTGATTTGTTCATTTGATGCATCACGTTAGTGTGATCTCTGTGTGTGTTGTCTAATCCCATCATTCCCACAACCTAACCACAACGTTATCTGATACTATCCCTACGTCGGTGCAACGTTGCCACAACATGATGACGTTTGATAATGTTGCGGAAGCTACAGTGGGCTTGCGTCTGATTTCCTGGCGTCCTATTTTTTGCCTTTTATTCGTGAATTCTTGCCCCTAAAAGCTTTATAAACGAGGATACATTTGCCTGAAACTTTAACTCAGTGGTAATGATGACAGGTGTCATATATCTCACCGGGGTCATAAAGTGCTAGAACAAAACTAAAATATATATATTACGGAGAGTGTGAAAATCTTCCAAAATATTTCCATAAGTATATAATAACTGGAAATTTTAAACAAATATTTTATTCTGAGAATAAACCCATGGCAAGGTCGAATACTTGGCTCTCGAGGAAAGTAGACAATTATTTATTTGAAAAACAGGTGACACAGCAAGGTAACAGATGGCACATCAAGGGAACAGATGATGCAGCAAAGTAAAAGATGGCGCAGGAAAGTAACAGATGGCGCAGGAAAGTAACAGATGGCGCAGTAAACAGCCAGGAAACTTACAACACTCTCGCATCTCCTCACTTCTTGACATCAGGGTTTGTAAAACCTTATAGGAAACACAGGTTAATTACTCCCATCTTGAGTATGCACTGATCTACTGGACTGCCTTCCACCCATCATTCATCAGAATGCCTGACCAGGTGGACGGACAATTGTGGGAGGAGGCTTATCTCTAGTCTTCACTCGTTGGACTGGACAGAACATCAGAGTCTACAATACCGGAGAGATGTTGGTGTATTTACTGTTATGTTTAGTGCCAACATTCGCAAAGTTCCGCGCCTGGTCCAACTTCGCGGACTGCCAGAAATTTGCACCCATAACACAAGGCGCTCAGCCTTGTGTGGTATTACTATGTGAGAGTATAGTGACTCATATTGTGATTGTATAGTTACGGTGAGAGTATAGTGACTACAAGAATATGGTTATGAGAATACATTGAGTACACATAGTACATTGACTGGAAGAGTACAGTGAGTGCATAGTATATTGACTGGAAGAGTAAAGTAACAGCAGAGTACAGTGACAGGGAAGAGAGACTGCCGAAACCACAAGAGCGCATTTCAAAAACCCAGCTCTTGTACATTCTCAATTACAATGAGCTGAAAATGCTTATGTTATAAGCAAAGAACAATAGCAAAGGAATCCACACTGTACAGTCAGGGAGAGAAGCAGTGGCGGAGGTCAGAGAGGGTGGTAGAGAGGGAGGGCGGAAGGGTGAGAGGGAGTGATGTACGGTGTTAGGCAGGGAAGGTAGTAGGTAGGGAGGGTGGGGAGCAGGGGAGACAGGGAGGGTGGGATGCAGGGAATGAGAAACGGCGGACAAAGGGACAACCAAACGAACAAAGAGGTTCACATAGAGAGAGAGAGAGAGAGAGAGAGAGAGAGAGAGAGAGAGAGAGAGAGAGAGAGAGAGAGAGAGAGAGAGAGAGAGAGAGAGACTCGGAGAAAGAGAAACTGAGAGAATTGGGGAGTGAGGAAGATTGTGGATGGAAAAGGATCAACTGGAAACAATGAGAGAAGAATGTGGAAAAAAGAGAGGAACAGGGGAAAGGGGGAGGTGAGATCAGTGACGAAAGGGTAATTGAGGAAGAGAAGAGACATGGGTAGGGAGATAAAAGACTGAGCACAGCAGAGAAACTTGAGGGGACCTAAAATATGACCACGGTGAGCAGTGTTGTGCTGGGGTGGGTGCGAGCATGTTGTGCTGGGGGAGGGGGAGAGGGGTGCAGGCATGAGAGGGGGGGGGGATGGAAATGAACTTGTGGTAGTGGGACCAAAAAAAAAAGTGGGGGGGGGGCGGTTGGCGAGCTTGTAGTGATGGTCTTTTACCAACAACTTCCTCGCCACCAGTCCGGCCTCCGTGCCCCACCGTCTGCATGTTTATCCTGGGTGCACCAGCTGCCTTCACCTTTGATTACAGTCCACCTGACTCCACTAACATTGTCCACTCTACCCTCGGCCAGCGAACGTTCTCCCTCAATTTCACTCTACTTTAGCCTCCTAAATCCCCCTCCTCCCCCTTCCTCTTTTCCTCGTCCCTCTCCACCCTCCATCATTCTGTTTCCTCCATCACGCTCAACACCCGCCCCTGTGACCGTGTTTCACTGAAGACAAAACTCACCCAAGGCAAGAACACCAAAGTCCCCCCTTACACTCTCTCATTATTATTATCCGTTTTCGCTCTCTGAGAATTTCTTCGTTATTCATTCGTCTTTGCCTATTTTATTAGCTTTTCACTTGGTTTTTCCTCCATACTCCTTCCACCTTTGTTCCCGTTGTTCCCGTTCTCTGTGGAATTAATTCATGGCCCGGTCGTTTGTATTTCTTCTTTCTCGTCGTTCTAATCCTTTTGTGCTCTGATTAATTGTGTTGCGTTCTCTTTTGTTCTCTCCATTTCTCTTCTGTTCTCCTCCCGTCCATTTTCCTCTGTTCTCTAAAAGGTAAATCTCCTCCGTTCTCCTATCGGCTTTTCCTTGTTCTCCGCCCAATTGATCTCTTCTGTTCTCTTCACGTTAAATATTTTGTTCTCTACTCTCGTCCACTCTTTTCTGTTCTCTACCCGTTTACTATTCACTTCTCTACTCCCTTCCACTCTTCATTCTCGGCTCATCTACTGTTCTCCTTTCTTTCTCTTATCACCCCCAAGTTTACGGAAAAATAATTCCTATTGGGCAACTGGAGTTGCAAAGTAGAACTGAATACATCGTGTCTAGAATTCACCGTCTCATTATCACTGAATATTGCACTCTTGCACGTCGCATACCCTCGAGGCTGTTGAATGTTGCTCGTGCACATATTAACGCCCTCGCTCTTGTCTCTTGCTTCTCCTTGCATCTCTGTCCTGTCCTCTCTTCACCTCTGTGGTCTGTCATTTACATGTATCCCTCTTAGGCACTTGTATCTCCCTCCTTCCCCCTATCCTTGATCTGCCTTCAGCCTTCCGTCTGCTACTTCAGGCATCTTAATGTTGATTTGCATCAGTCAAGTTCAAGTATGTTTGTTGAGACAAGAAAGAAATACATCTCAAAGGGATAGAGTAGCTTAGGCTATTTCTACCCCCCCCCCCCCCCCCCCCGGAATCAGTCAATCTTCACTCTACCCTTTTCAACACGACTGTATGTCGACCTCTCCACCATACCCATCACCTCCCCTCTACCCACACATCTGCATGTATACATATATTCATCTGGATCAACATGTGTCTTCCGATACCTGGTGCTGTGCCCTCGTCGCCTAGGTCTCCTCCAGTCTGTCATGAGACATTCTTCTTTCTCACATTTCTTCTGATGGATTATCTTCTCCGTCAACCAATTTCTCTGTTATTACTCAACATTCATCAGGTCTCTTCTACTCTCTCTCTCTCTCTCTCTCTCTCTCTCTCTCTCTCTCTCTCTCTCTCTCTCTCTCTCTCTCTCTCTCTCTCTCTCTCTCTCTCTCTCTCTCTCTCTCTCTCTCTCTCTCTCTCTCTCTCTCTCTCTCTCTCTCTCTCTCTCTCTCTCTCTCTCTCTCTCTCTCTCTCTCTCTCTCTCTCTCTCGCTCTCACCTCTACTGCTGCGCACATCCGTCTCTACACCTACTCTCGTTTATTGCTTCCATTGTAACCCTGTCTTTCTCGTTACTTCAGAAGCTGTCATAGCGTTGTGACATAACTCATTAATTCTTATTATTATGTTTCTTAGTCGGCGTTGTTGTTGTCTTTTGCATAATTAATTTGTGTGTTATCTTTTTAATTGTATTCTCAATATAATTTTATACAGTATATTTGGCTGATATAAGTCTCGCTGCTTTATAAGTAAGTTACAAGTCTTTTAACATCCGGTCACTTATTCACCTCAGCCACAACGGTAATGACTTTCCTAAATTAATTTGAGATCTATAATCAAAATATTGTTAGAGTCGGAGCGCTGTTATTGATTTAATAATTGGTTGATTATTTCACTTTCATATTCAAGTCTCGAGTCATAAATGAATGTACATTTATTGTGCATTTGCAGAAGGCTTAGAGTAAAAAATACAATTAAATAATACATTTTTACATGGTAATGGTAATACTAATGACGAAGTCAAAATTCATAACATTTAAAGTCATAATACTGATCACATTAAAGTCATAATAGTGAACGAATTAGCCATAATGCTGAACACTTTAATGTAATAATAATGAGCACAAAAGTCCAAGTAACACTGTAGATATTTGCAGTAATAATGACATTAAGATATTGTCAAAACCACAAGATATAGAACTAATGACTATTTACATTAGGACAAGTGGCCTTGTAAAATTTAAATGTCTTCATAAAAGATAATCACAATAATAAACACAATTGGAAACATTATAATAATTACATATTAATAACAACACCACAATATGTAACAATTAAATTTATAATAAACAATTAGTATGAAATAATAAATACATGCATATTATACACTTACGAATTTCTCATTTATGTAGGATAATACATTGATATTTGTAATGAGTCTTTCAACAAAGATTAAATTCAAAATGATATTTAACAAAATTAAATTAACAAGTAATTAAATCCTTTGTTGCGGTCCAGTAATTTGCTTTGTTGCAGGGCTTTATTTTTTATTTGTTGCAGGGCTGTATTTTAATTCAGTGCAAGATTGTGTTCTGATTTGATGCAGGACTGCAATTTGCTTTGTTGCAGGACTGTATCATGCTTTGTTGCAGGGCTGTATCATGCTTTGTTGCAGACTGTATCATGCTTTGTTGCAGGGCTGTATCATGCTTTGTTGCAGACTGTATCATGCTTTGTTGCAGGGCTGTATCATGCTTTGTTGCAGGACTGTATCATGCTTTGTTGCAGGGCTGTATCATGCTTTGTTGCAGGGCTGTATCATGCTTTGTTGCAGGGCTGTATCATGCTTTGTTGCAGGACTGTATCATGCTTTGTTGCAGGGCTGTATCATGCTTTGTTGCAGGGCTGTATCATGCTTTGTTGCAGGGCTGTATCATGCTTTGTTGCAGACTGTATCATGCTTTGTTGCAGGGCTGTATCATGCTTTGTTGCAGACTGTATCATGCTTTGTTGCAGGGCTGTATCATGCTTTGTTGCAGACTGTATCATGCTTTGTTGCAGGGCTGTATCATGCTTTGTTGCAGACTGTATCATGCTTTGTTGCAGGGCTGTATCATGCTTTGTTGCAGGACTGTATCATGCTTTGTTGCAGGGCTGTATCATGCTTTGTTGCAGGGCTGTATCATGCTTTGTTGCAGGGCTGTATCATGCTTTGTTGCAGACTGTATCATGCTTTGTTGCAGGGCTGTATCATGCTTTGTTGCAGACTGTATCATGCTTTGTTGCAGGGCTGTATCATGCTTTGTTGCAGACTGTATCATGCTTTGTTGCAGGGCTGTATCATGCTTTGTTGCAGACTGTATCATGCTTTGTTGCAGGGCTGTATCATGCTTTGTTGCAGGACTGTATCTTGCTTTGTTGCAGGGCTGTATCATGCTTTGTTGCAGACTGTATCATGCTTTGTTGCAGACTGTATCTTGCTTTGTTGCAGGGCTGTATCATGCTTTGTTGCAGACTGTATCATGCTTTGTTGCAGGGCTGTATCATGCTTTGTTGCAGACTGTATCTTGCTTTGATGCAGGACTGTATCTTGCTTTGTTGCAGGACTGTATCTTGCTTTGATGCAGGACTGTATCTTGCTTTGATGCAGGACTGTATCTTGCTTTGATGCAGGACTGTATCTTGCTTTGTTGCAGGACTGTATCTTGCTTTGATGCAGGACTGTATCTTGCTTTGATGCAGGACTGTATCTTGCTTTGTTGCAGGACTGTATCTTGCTTTGATGCAGGACTGTATCTTTGCTTTGATGCAGACTGTATCTTACTTTGTTGCAGGACTGTATTGTTATTTATAGAAATATTTCCTTGCAGAACTGTGTTTTTATTTATAGAACTGTATTTTGTTGCTGGATTGTATTTTGCTTTGTTGAAGAACTATATGTTTTGATTTATTTCAGAACAGTAGTTTGCTTTGTTGAAGCACAAGTGTTTGCCTTCCTTGTATGACAGTATTTTCCTTTATCACATGACTACTTTCCTTTGTTGCATGACCGTTTTCCTTTGTTGCATGACCGTTTTCCTTTGTTGCATGACCGTTTTCCTTTGTTGCATGACCGTTTTCCTTTGTTGCATGACCGTGTTCCTTTGTTGCATGACCGTTTTCCTTTGTTGCATGACCGTTTTCCTTTGTTGCATGACCGTTTTCCTTTGTTGCATGACCGTTTTCCTTTGTTGCATGGCCGTTTTCCTTTGATGTATGAGAGAACTTTCATTCGGTGTATGGCAGTACTTTCCTTCTTTGCACGACTATTTTTATTTATTGTATGACAATATTTTCCTTTTCAGCAGGACAAGTCTTTTGCTTTAAAATGTTGCTTAAAGGAAGACGTACTAATCAGGTCTCGAATAATGGCATTATGAATCAGCCAAAGCGTCTAAATTGAAGTGCTTTCGCCAAACAATAAGTGTGCAAGGCTCGACTAGCCTACTTATCGCGCTCATTTGTCAGAACAAGGCCAAATGCTTGTGGCTAGCCTCATTAAGCTTTAATAGGAGTAAAAGGGATTTTTATGGGGAGGGGAGGTTGGCAGTGTCGGATCAAATACCTGCCTTGGTGCAGGGGACCCTTATAACCCGTTCTCGAAGTCTACATATGAAATGCGCATCTCGAATTCCGTAGAGTATTTTTTAGTGTATGTAAATCACGAAAATAAACACGTGATTAAAAATGTGACAGTGTCAGACCACGGAGGAAAATTGAAACAGGAATTTCCTTAAGTACTTTCGTATATTAATACATCTTCAGAAGGAGTCGGAGTCACCTTCCTTCAGTGTCAGACCACGGAGGAGTCACCTCCGTGGTCTGACACTGTCATACCTTAAGGTGTGTGTGGGCCGGCAGGGAGATGTGGGAAGGGCGAGTGAGAGCAGAGGAGGAAGAGATGGTGGAAGGGCGTGGGGTGTGATATGGGTATAGGGTGTGGTAGGTGGGGTGCATGTGTGGGGGAGACCTGGATACCAGAGCGACCCGGGTACCGCCGGGTACCCTTCTAGTAGTTATATAATTAATTGATTAGTGAAAAGATGCACTATATGAGGGTAATGAAGTTACGTCATTATAACATTAGCCCTTATTCTTAATTAACCAGCTGTAACCAAATAGGAAATATTTTTGTACTAAAGAAGCACGAAATATACAAAAAACACAATAATGCCTTACTGAACGTATAACTGGTCCGCTCCTGAAAAGAAATTTTATGTTCTTTTCTTGACTGCCTGTCTTAGGGAAAGATATAAAATGCACTTCGTACACACAAATATAAACTAGAAAATATTTGTGCCCCAGCTGGTCCTGGATATGGTTGGTGTGTGGAGGCCAGCAGGCGCGTGCTGAGTGTTGAGTAAATACTGACACAGAACCCCAGTGACTGTGATGATGGCGGCTGGTGGACGGAGAGTAGCGAGTGTGCTGGTTCTCCTGAGGTGGAGAGTACTGGGAGGTCAGAGAGAGGAGGAGGGGCTGGTACTGGTAGGTCAGAGAGAGGGGGGAGGGCTGGTACTGGTAGGTCAGAGAGAGAGAGAGAGAGGGGGGGGGCGGGCAGGGCTGGTATTGGTAGAATCTATCTTTAGAAAGGGAGGGAGGGGGGGGGGTTGATGGGATGGGAAAGAAGGGATGCTTTTCTTTGTTCCTCCTTCATGTTCAGTTTCCATCAATATTCTCTTGTTCTGATGTTCTTTGCTTTGACTAATGTTTCTATGTTTGCTTCATTATAACATTTGGGTTCTAATATGTCGTTATCATATCCCCTGTATTTCTCTTATTTTAGTTTGGCGAGATCCAGTTCCCATGATTTTTTCTCGCAACTCAATCTCCTGAGCTCAGGAACGCGTCTTGTTGCAAATCTTTTTCCCCTTCTCTAGTGTTTCTTTAGCTACTTCAGTTCGATGATTCATTTTCATTCATAATTAATAGAAGGTCTGACGTAGGTTATATATAGCAATAAGAAGGCTCCTCTGTCCAAATGTCTGTATGATATCTGGATGTTGGACAGTTTGGCATATGCTACCGTCCGTATTCTGATAAAGTGAGCATTTGCCTATGGATTTAGTGTTATGTCTCTTTCCAAGTCTTTTTTACTGATGCACGAATCTACTAACCCGTTAGTCTTTATTGATGTATGGCTCAACTCGCTCACGATCCTCTCCTCAGACCGTTGCATTTGTCTCGGGTTACAGTCGTGGACTTTACTTGAAGTGGTTACACGCCTTTCGTGCCGTCCCGGACACCTAGGCTGCCAGGGTCTCACCCGGACCCCATGTCCAGATACCACAAGAAAGTGGTCCTGGTGACACGTAGAGCCCGGCGAGGTTGCGTCTCCGCCTGTTCTTTTCATCTTCACTCTAGTGTTAAAACATTATTGCTGACAATGTGAAGGAGTGCAGCGTCGTGTGGCGGAGGAGGACGCGTCAACCCCGGTCCTGCTGCCAGGTTTTCTGTTAATGGTACATTTAACCCATGGTACATTTAACAGACGGTACGCTTAACACATGGTACATTAAACAGACGGTACATTTAACACATGGTACATTTAACAGACGGTACGCTTAACCCATGGTACATTAAACAGACGGTACACTTAACCCATGGTACATTAAACAGACGGTACACTTAACCCATGGTACATTAAACAGACGGTACACTTAACCCATGGTACATTAAACAGACGGTACACTTAACACACGGTACATTTAACAGACGGTACACTTAACCCATGGTACATTTAACAGGCGGTACACTTAACCCATGGTACATTAAACAGACGGTACACTTAACACTCGGTACATTTAACAGACGGTACACTTAACCCATGGTACATTTAACAGATAATAATAACCTCTTTATCACCACGGTAAAAATTAATTCTTCATCAACACAGGAGCACTCATCTCTACATCAAAAGCACACTCTCAAACGTCAGGTCAACGCAGGCCATTCATTTAGGCAACATTGTAACCTCCTGTCAAGAACCTTCAGTAATGACCGGGGTACAGCAGCAGGCCCTCCTGATGAGGCGACACAAGGTCATTAGTCCGGAACCATTAATTACCAGCGCTAATAACACGAGAGTGGCAGGCCAGACATCCCCCTCTCTGCTCGCTAATTATTACTTAGCTAGCGATGATTATTCCTGTTTTCACCCCACTTAGTTTGCAGAATATATATATATATATATATATATATATATATATATATATATATATATATATATATATATATATATATATATATATATATATATATATATATATGACTGAAAACTCACACCCCAGAAGTGACTCGAACCCATACTCCCAGGAGCAACGCAACTGGTAACTACAGGGCGCCTTAATCCGCTTGACCATCACGGCCGGACAAAAGGAAGTGATAGCCGAAGCTATTTGAACCACTTCCCCGCCGGCAACTCGGATGGTAATCTTGGGCATAGCATTTCACCAAATCACCTCATTCTTTGGGGCACACGTGAGGAACACAAATGCAAACAAGCCTGAATGGTCCCCAGGACTATATGCGACTGAAAACTCACACCCCAGAACTGACTCGAACCCATACTCCCAGGAGCAACGCAACTGGTAACTACAGGGCGCCTTAATCCGCTTGACCATCACGGCCGAACAAAAGGAAGTGATAGCCGAAGCTATATGAACCACTTCCCCGCCGGCAACTCGGATGGTAATCTTGGGCATAGCATTTCACCAAATCACCTCATTCTTTGGGGCACACGTGAGGAACACAAATGCGAACAAGCCTGAATGGTCCCCAGGACTATATGCGACTGAAAACTCACACCCCAGAAGTGACTCGAACCCATACTCCCAGGAGCAACGCAACTGGTAACTACAGGGCGCCTTAATCCGCTTGACCATCGTGATGGTCAAGCGGATTAAGGCGCCCTGTAGTTACCAGTTGCGTTGCTCCTGGGAGTATGGGTTCGAGTCACTTCTGGGGTGTGAGTTTTCAGTCGCATATAGTCCTGGGGACCATTCAGGCTTGTTCGCATATATATATATATATATATATATATATATATATATATATATATATATATATATATATATATATATGGGGTATAGTAGACAGGTCGTACGGGATTACACGTGTGCGTCTACATTGGCTGATACCTATTTACTTCACAGTACAGCTGAGGAAGGCGGGTCGCCCACGTTTAGGAAGACCCAGGAAAAGTAATAAGTTTTAATAATAACGAACTAAGTACACATTTACCCTGGGGTCAATGTGTACTTAGGTTCCTAAAGGAACATTAGGCAAACTAAAGACTCAAGAGCGGCCAGTTTCCAGTTCCAGCGCCTCAGTGTCGCGATCCAGAGAGGAAATGCGTGCTTTCTCTCACTCTCTCACACACACACACACACACACACACACACACACACACACACACACACACACACACACATACACACACACACACACACACACACACACAAAACACAACACAACTAGGTCAGTACAGCTAAGTGAGTACACACCAGGATTTTGTGGGCCTGACGGCTGTGTGGACAGCGCTCTGGGGTCGTAGTCCTAACGGCCCAGGTTCGATCCCCCGGTGGAGGCGGAACCGAAGGCCAGTTTCTTTGGGCAGAAATGGACAATTTCTTTCACTCTGGTGCCCCTGTTCACCTAGCAGTAAATAGGTACTTACGAGTTAAAAACCTGCTACGGGCTGCTTCCTGAGGATGTGTGTGTGTGTATTTACCTAGTTGTATTTACCTAATTATGCTCGCGGGCGTTGAGCTCTGCTCTTTCGGCCCGCCTCTCAACTGTTAATCAATCAACGATTACTATTACTATTTTTTTCGGAATGTGTGTGTCTGTGTGTATGTGGAAAAAAACAGTTTATTGCTTGACAGTTGAGAGGCGGGCCCAAAGAGTCAGAGCTCAACCCCCGCAAGCACAACTAGGTGAGGTGCGTACACACACCTGAAAAGAGATTATTGAGGCTAACTAATAGAAAGTCAGCAACCATTGTGATAGGCGACCAACGACTGAATGGCTGGTCCCCAGAAGCTGAAGCTCGCTCTGCAAGAACCTATAGGAGAGGACACACTGTACACACACAAAGAAACACATCGGAACATGAACTAAAAATTATATATTCTGGCCAGAGAACACATACGAGGCGACTCCCTTTGTAGTGGACAAAGGGACGAGAGATGTACGACGCATGCGTGTGCCGACCCATACACACAGAACCAGTAAGCTGTGATGAGAAGCTTTCCTCTCCTGAGAGAAAGATAGACCAAGTGACCTGGAAAAGATGCAAGAAAAAGATCGAGAATAGCTGATGAAGATGAGGAGAAAGGAATTGAAGAATAGAGAGAGAAACAGGCTATGAAACTGGTTGAAAGATATATATAGTGAAACATGCACAAACATTGATACTCATTGATAAGGACATGGGACAGATAGACACCTGAGCTGCTTCTTTATGTGTCATATAATGGGAAATTCGGGTTTTCACTTGGTAATATGCGTATTTGTTAGTGCTTTTCACGACAGCCAAATTGGGACGCCTGTGTTCATTTTATAGTCAATGATGACGTCTGGCTTTATTATGCAGTTGTTTAAATAATTGTTACAGTTAGATATTGATAGGAATCAGGAGGATTACGCTAGAGAATAAATGTAACTGTGCTGAGTCGTTATGTCGCTGTTGTTCTTTATGAGAACACGCTGAGTTCTTCGTAGAACTCAACTAGGCCAGGCTGTCCACTACAGGACTT
>NC_091158.1:22589742-22599742 GCF_040958095.1 Procambarus clarkii
GAACGCTAGGTTTACACTGAGGTTACCCCCTAGTTCTATCAGGGGGTTGCCTTGGGCTACTCTAGGGGGGATTTGTGGTACTCTGGGAATACTTTGTGGTACTTCAGGGATAATTTATGGTACTCTGGGGGGATTTGTGATACTTTGTTGTACTCTGGGATAATCTGTGGTACTCTGGGGATAATTTTTGGTAATCTGGGGATATTTTGTGGTACTCTGGGGGGTAAACTTTGTGATACTTTAATAATTTGTAGTACATTTGAGATAATTTTTGTGGTAATCTGGCATTGTGATTTAGACACTTTATGGTACGCTGGGAATACTTTAATGATATTTTGTGGTGCTCTGGAAATACTTTTCAATACTCTGTAAACTTTTGGATACTTTATGGTAACTTGTGAAATTTGTGTAAACTTTTCGAAGGTCTTTTGTTTTAACATTACATCATTTTGGTTAATTTTATGGTATTTATTAAGACACTATTCGTACATGTACACATTTGTACACATATATACAGGTACACATGTATACAAATGCACACATGTACAGATACAGTTATACGTATGTGTGCTTGTATCTGTATACACACGCATATTTATACAGATACACACATACAGGTGCACACACAAGAAAAGTGATTGAATTAAGTGATTTTCTAAAGTTTGTAGCTATATTTGAATTTAAATACAGCTGATAAATTTGGGTTTTATATATTAAAACAAAATTATCCAAAACGTTTGTTAAACATAAAAGCGAAAGATGAAAGAAACAAATTATAGATTCTACATTCAAAGCTTAATTATATTGTTATTGAATTATGTACATTTTACGATAACAAAGGACATGATAATAAAATGTAATGAGTTGTAATCAAGATAACTAGAATAATCTCTGGTAAAAGTTTATCCCTAATTGTATTACAAAACTGTCAAGACTTACTGATACTCACGCTTTTCAGGAAGCGGCGTTTGATGGTCTGGTTGTTGATAAAAAAAGTGTACAATGGGTAATGTTTATACGAAAAGTAATGCTGGTGATGATATCACTGCTGGCTATTAGAATACAGCTTCTACTGCTTCCAAACATTGCTACTACAGTTACATACTACTACTACTGCTGCTTCTACTGCTACAACTGCTACTGCTACTTCTACTACTGTTTGCTACTGTTACTCCTACAAACAAGTAATATTAACACATAAAATGATAGTAATATTTATAATGAAAGTAATAATAATGTTGTAATTATTAGAATTGAATTGTTAGAATTAATAACTTGTGAGAATAGACTTAACGGAGAGGCACTAGATATAACAAGCGGTGGGCCACAAATGTCAATCTTATATATTGTTCTATAGGCCAACTTGATTTGCATAAATTGCATCATTAAAGGATTGATAAGGTTAAACTTGGGAGCAAAAATCATACTACTCGAGAATGAAAGATTATAAACAGCTTTAGACAACTCGATACACTTCACTGATGAATTTAAATATATTCCTTACAGTTATATTGAAGTATTTTCTAGAGACGGTATTTGATGAAGGACATTGACAGTTTAGCGAGTGTTTAGCGTCGACCGATATGCACCGACTCAAAATATAGTTGATGAAACCCATTTAAATATGTTGAGTATAGTCATGGAAGACAAGGAACAAGAGGATATAAGTGTTGACCATTTTATGGAAGATCACGGCAATCTTAATATAGGAAATAGTTAATATAACCTACGCAAATCCCCAAAACGGATCCAAAATTATCCAGAAATGATTTTAGGACAATGAATCGAAATAATTTCTCTAACCGAAATGCTTGCAAAATTTATGGATTAGTAATCAGAATTATTATTATTAATTTTATTACGCCCAAGTATGGGTAGTAATGAGTAAATAATAATAGTGGTAAGTTTAGTGACTCAGCTCCCGACCCAGTTATCTCACCCCTGTGACACTAACGCTCCTCGCTGGCCCAATTACTCAAGCTGAACGTCAGAGCACCTTTTTCGACTGACCTAATTTGTCTCCTGCCAGATGGCAGGAGTTGTGGCAAGGGCTGGCAAGCTCAGACGGCCTTGGTTTGTGCCGGGAAGGTTAGGGTCCAAGAGGAGCAAGTGAAGGTCCTGGGGGTGAGGTTTGTGCTGTGGTGAAGGTCCTGGGGGTGAGGTTTGTGCTGGGAAGGTTACGGTCCAAAAGGTCACGTGGTGAAACTCCTGGGGGTGAGGTTTGTGCCGGGAAGGTTACGGTCCAAAAGGTCACGTGGTGAAGGTCCTGGGGGTGAGGGAAGTTTGCAACAAACTAGGTGGTCAACGCTGTCAGCACAATTACCGTTTGCTATATCCTCTAAAATTAAGCTAGTGTGCTCTGATTGGCCTAACTTCTGTACAGCTTTGATGGAGATTTTATTAAAATAATTCTATGATATCTGAGGCATTAGTTACATTATTTACCATTGAATGTAAATAACTGGTGTAACACTTGGCTCTCTAACCTCGATACAAGGAAACCGTATAACGATTTAAACGCTAATAAATGTATATAGCGTCATTTAAAAAATATATTATTAACATGCTGGATTGGCTGATCTAAATGGAAGTAGGCAGCTTAAATGAAGCAGAATAGAGTGGTCCCGTGACACCTCTGCAGTGTTGGGGAAGGGGGGGGGGGAGGGGGTTGTTACAAAGCACTGGTCCTTATGCAGTGTTTGTTACAACACTGCATAAGGACCCACATACAGTGTTGGGGTCCTTGGGAAATGTTTGTGGTTTTCATGAAAGGTTGGCGGAACTCATGCAGTGTTGCTGGGTTATCATGCAGTGTTGCTGGGTTCTCATGCAGTGTTGCTGGGTTATCATGCAGTGTTGCTGGGTTATCATGCAGTGTTGCTGGGTTATCATGCAGTGTTGCTGGGTTCTCATGCAGTGTTGCTGGGTTCTCATGCAGTGTTGCTGGGTTCTCATGCAGTGTTGCTGGGTTATCATGCAGTGTTGCTGGGTTCTCATGCAGTGTTGCTGGGTTCTCATGCAGTGTTGCTGGGTTCTCATGCAGTGTTGCTGGGTTCTCATGCAGTGTTGCTGGGTTCTCATGCAGTGTTGCTGGGTTCTCATGCAGTGTTGCTGGGTTATCATGCAGTGTTGCTGGGTTCTCATGCAGTGTTGCTGGGTTCTCATGCAGTGTTGCTGGGTTCTCATGCAGTGTTGCTGGGTTCTCATGCAGTGTTGCTGGGTTCTCATGCAGTGTTTAGCAACGGTTGCACACCGGACCATAGCCGGGTGTTAACAGACAATAACACAATTTAACGCTGTCACTCACAAAGTAATAATGATGGGTAGAGCCACGACATACTGCTTACCATACCTTCCCTCTCCTCTCCCTTACACCATCCCATCCGCCCTTCCGAATTCCCTCCCATCAACCCTACCTATCTCTCTCACTCCTTTCCTCTCCCTCTCTACGTTCCTACCGCCCCGCTAGGATCCACCTACCCTTTCCACAGACCTCTCTATTTAATGGCCAGGAATTAACAAAGGAATAGCGGGGCCCTCTCGTGTGGTAATTTATGTGGGGGATGGGGGCTCCCATTATCTCAGCCTCCTCCAGATTGTTCAAGACGGATGGTCACAGGAAAGAAGGAGAATCTTGGCTACTCTCCTCGGTGGAGAAAAATGGGTTACAGTATGTGTGTGTGCGCGCCTGTACTCACCTATATGTGCTTGTAGGGTCAAGCTTTAGCTCTTGGATCATGCCTTTCTAGTCACCGGTTTTTTAGTACAATGACTCTTACCTAAATCTCAGGTGGTTTACTCTTGTACGCCCAGAAAGTATACTTTGGTCTTCGAACAGAGTTGAGGACGAGGATTACCGTAAACTCACAATTACCTTAGCACGTGGTGGTCTATGAGCAAGACGTGCGTCTGGGGTCAACTAGGACGCAGTTTCGATCCCAGCGCCATGCTCCAAAGCTTTTCTCATAAACTGTGTGTATCCATGGTGATGTTGGGGGTGGGGAGGGGGCGCTCACCTCTTGGTGTATACCTGTAGGTAGGATCTGTTCTGCGTGTGAGTGGTTGGTGATGCGTTGTAGGCCTGCCAACAGCGGGAGGGTAATTAAACGCACATATTTACAGCGGACAACAACATACCATAATTCACACGTTATTAAATATGATTCATGTTAAGTTGGCCGTCAACTTGGCGCAAGTAGGTAAAGGTCCGGGATCAGGGGTTCGTTGTGTGCTTAATGCCTGAGGTATGAAATTCCGAAATTTGGGAATCATTGTCTTCCGAATTCAAGTGATCACTGATATCTAAGTTTAGATTAAATAATAAATGTAATCCTCTAGTCCGGATGAGGAGCATTAGATCCCATCCCATCTCTCTCTCTCTCTCTCTCTCTCTCTCTCTCTCTCTCTCTCTCTCTCTCTCTCTCTCTCTCTCTCTCTCTCTCTCTCTCTCTCTCTCTCTCTCTCTCTCTCTCTCTCTCTCTCTCTCTCTTTCTCTCTTTCTCTCTCTCTCTTTCTCTCTCTTTCTCTCTCTTTCTCTCTTTATCTCTCTTTATCTCTCTTTCTCTCTCTTTCTCTCTTTATCTCTCTTTCTCTCTTTATCTCTCTTTCTCTCTCTCTCTCTCTCTCTCTCTCTCTCTCTCTCTCTCTCTCTCTCTCTCTCTCTCTCTCTTTCTCTCTCTTTCTCTCTCTTTCTCTCTTTCTCTCTTTATCTCTCTCTTTATCTCTCTCTCTCTCTCTCTCTCTCTCTCTCTCTCTCTCTCTCTCTCTCTCTCTCTCTCTCTCTCTCTCTCTCTCTCTCTCTCTCTCTCTCTCTCTCTCTCTCGTTCCCATCCCCAGACTTGATGCCAAGTTCTCTTGTCATACCGTAATTCGTTCTCTCTCTGTTCTACTCTCATTTTTCTCCTTGAAAATTTTACCCTCGATAATTTTTGTCTTTCCCCGTGGTTCGTCCTTTTTTTTTGCCTCCTCATTCCCTCTCGTTAAGACCAAATGACTCCCAACACCAGATCTATCACTCGGAACGGCTGCTTGGCGACCACTGGCAGATGACGCGGGCAGGGAGAGTGAGAGACAGACAGACAGACAGACAGACAGACAGTAAGAGACAGAGTGAGAGACAGAGTGAGAGAGAGAGAGAGAGAGAGAGAGAGAGAGAGAGAGAGAGAGAGAGAGAGAGAGAGAGAGATCTACGGTGGAGGGGAAGTCTTGAAAGAAAATATGTGAGAGCAAAATGTGGGAAGAAACAAGGAGTACAGTGCAGGGGAGACAGATATGGGAGAGCGGAATGAGGATACATGTGTGGTCCACTCTTGGTCCATGTGTGGTCCACTCTTGGTCCATGTGTCGTCCACTCTTCGTCAAACCTTTTCAGAAACACACACACACACACACACACACACACACACACACACACACACACACACACACACACACACACACACACGCGCGCGCGCGCGCGCGCGCGATACAATCTGTGGACCAAATAGCTTAAGCTTTCTCCTTCAGCCCTCCTCACCTCCCTCCCTTAATCCCTCCTTCTTCCTCCCTCCCTCCTTGCCTCCATCCGTAATCTGTGGCAGTGTGTGTCTTGCCTCTCCATCTCAAACACTCCTTTCCCTCTCTATGCTACTGCAGCTTCTTTGCCATTTTCTCTCTCTCCTATGCAATTCCTACTCCATTTTCCTCAACATCACTACTCGCTCTTTCTCACCACTCATTCTCTGTTTCCTATTCACTCCTCCACTCACCACCACTCTTCTCTGTCTTTCCCATTCACCTAATTCACCATTCCTGCCTCCTAACTAGTACTCGCTCCCTCTTCCCATCACCCTTTGTCCCTGCCCAACACCAACTTACTCTCCCCCATATCCACCCCACCGTCCTTGTGACGTCTCCCATCATTGTCCAAATGTAACTCTTTGTGACCTTTAGTCAATTTTTTGGTCTTCCTCATTTCTCGTTCATGATTATTCTCTTTGAATATCATCCCTCTTCTGTCCCAGTTTTTATCATCTTTGTTGTTTCCCTTTTTTCTTTCCCGTCTGATCTTCTAGTTCTTATCTTCCCCTTTGTTTGCTGTTTTGTTTTACCGTCTGCTGTTCTAGTTGTTCTGCTCGCGTCCCGTCCATGTCTCACCTGAATGTCATCAGCACACAGGGCTTGTGGGTGGAGGAGAGAGGCCTGACAGACACCTGAGGAATGTGCAGGTAAAAGAGTGGCTCTGAGGTTACCATGACAGAATAGATACTGCAATTGTAGCAACATTGAAACTATTCTGCCAGCCAACCTGGCCAACAAGCAGAAATGAATGTAAACATTCCACTAGACTAGTGTAAGATCGAACCAACCTACTGTTATGAGATAGGTGTTCAAAGGATCCTTCGGGACAGCACATGAAAACTCAACAGCAAAGTGGAATTGTGCCTGCACTCGTTAAGAGGTCAATGAATATTTAGTCGATTCCAAGTGTTATCCATCACGTGGACTACTCGCAATTGTTCTGCTTGTGATATAGAACACTTGTTTTTGTACTCGTTGTTACAGGTGGGGACCAAGAGCTTGAATCGATTTAATATTCATTGGTTCCTATGGTGTGAATCTTCGAGTTAGGCCCGAAAGTGATGTATATGGCGCTACAATGTTTATGTGCTGTCGCGGAAAAATGGTGTGTGACGTACTCGCTTTTCCTGCCTCTGTCTGAAACTGAAATAGAATTCTTACTCTGAGAATTGTTTTGTATAGTTGTAAAGTATGATGTAAATTTATATTTGTTAATATATAGTGTGAAGCTAGAAACATTTGTTGGTAAGGCTTTTGTGTATGTGTAAGAATATATATATATATATATATATATATATATATATATATATATATATATATATATATATATATATATATATATATTTATTGAAAGATACGACAATCGTAGGAGGCTTCACGAAGCCTTCACGGAGGCTTCTCTTATCAAACAACCTCAAGCAAATATTAACAGCCAGCTCACACTCAGGTACACTCTATCATCCTCAACACCATGGACAGTATACCTTACACTGCCCCAGCCATCATTAAAATATAGGCAGTAAGGAAACTTCATAAGGCCTACTAGCGGAAAACTATTTCACCTCATCCTCCTTGGTAATGTATTCGGATGTTCAAGTTATATTTATTTCACCATTGCCTTTGACAATGTTGACAGGATCAACGAAACATATCTTAGTGTCAGACCTTATCAAAATGTAAAATGATCTTTGGAGAGTTAATTTTTTAAACTTTCTTCTCTGGTAAAGAAGAACATAATAACCATGTGATAACTTTCATAGTGTATATGTGTTTTAATAGGTGTTTGTTTCTCTCCACAGGTACGTCTAAGCTCGGTGTATCTTTCCCCTGGCAAGACGAATGTAAGTCCTCACTCCTAAACTTGTTCCTCGTCCTTTCTTACACAACGCTCCGGTATTGTTTTGACTGACTACAGCGTCCGCTTCATCGTGTCAACCATGTTTGAACTAGTTTGTTTTTAATCATATGTATCTGGCTCCTTGAAGTAGATTGTTATTAGTAATATGTATCTGGCTCCTTGAAGTAGATTGCTATTAATCATATATATCTGGCTCCTTGAAGTAGATTGTTTTTAATCATACGTATCTGGCTCCTTGAAGTAGTTTGTTTTTAATCATACGTATCTGGCTCCTTGAAGTAGTTTGTTCTTAATCATACGTATCTGGCTCCTTGAAGTAGTTTGTTTTTAATCATATGTTTGGCTCTTTTGCCTCTGGCTTAAGAATTGTGTCTTGTTTCATCATGCACGTACCAAAAGTTGCTCTTGTTTTGTAATATGTCTGTTGCTTTGTTCTGCTTATTTGATCCTAGGTCTACAATTTTCTTAATTATTTACCTGTTATGATACGTGTTCTTTCTCGTTTGCTGCAAGTTAATTTTATAAGCAACGTCTGTCATATGTATATATAGAGGTACTGTTGTCTAGTGTGCAAGCTACAGTGGTGAATGGTCTGTGTTGCTTTGTCATTGTATGTGTGTTTGTCTAGTTTATAAATATATCCTTAAACCACATCTAAAAAATTCGAAATACATGGTAAAAAATTGCAATAGCAATTATTAAGTTATATATATACAATATATAATTTTTATTTATATTCAAAGAACTTTTGCGATTAAAATTTAGAAACTTAAATTTTCAGGAAAAGGATTTTTTAACGATTTATTTTCAAGACAATGAAAAAACATAGATTCAGTATTACATAATATGAAAAGATATTAATATAAAACAATCAAAAAAATGTCAAACAAACAGGAATGAATGCCAGTTGCTTGTGAAAAAAGCCGAGTGAGGTGCTTGTCCACTTCTCAGTCTTGCGCTATATTTGGAAGCTATTGTGGTGACCTTAATAGCCCTCCAGAGGTTGATACAACATAAACCCAACACACACACGCAATAAAAAGAAATATTACTTATTCACGTATTCAAGGTAAAGTTACATTATTTATTTCTGATAGCTACAAAATAACAAAAGAGTGCAGGATATGAGTCACAATAACGTGGCTAAAGTATGTTGACCAGACCACACACTAGAAGGTGAAGGGACGACGACGTTTCGGTCCGTCCTGGACCATTCTCAAGTCGATTGTGAGAATGACTTGAGAATGGTCCAGGACATACCGAAACGTCGTCGTCCCTTCACCTTCTAGTGTGTGGTCTGGTCAACAACAAAAAAGTGCTATATTCTGATCTCATCTAAGGAATTTAGTACATCTCTGCATTCTTCTCGTCTACCATATTAGACTCCTTGCAACTGCTGATGAAATACATGTGAAGTACACTTACGTGGTCTCGTGCATGCGTGTGCTTCGTGCAGAGTAGGACGCTGATTGCAAAACAGTAAGCCAGTGCTCATTACGGGGATTTTCATTTAGCTTTTTGCGCAACTGGAGACGCTAACTCAAGCGTAGCTTATAACGACCATACAGCTGGCCAGCAGGGAATGGAAATTGGGTTGGGTAAAGATTCAGGAAATCTTGAAAAGGATTTTGATATTATTGTTCAAGATTTCCTGTATCCTTACCCTATCATTGTTGTTTACCGAAATTAGGACGCTAGGCCCCTGCCACATTTGGTATTGTCGTCACAGGTATACTAAGATACAGTACTACACTTCAGCGATCATACATACATACATATGTATTTAGTTATTGTTTCAGATGAAGAATTTTATCAACATAAACACCACCTGTGAATCCATAGCCCGAAATACACACACAAATAACAATAATAATAATTCACACAGTTCTATATTACACTTCTTGTTCGTTTTAGTCTTAAAAAATCAAAATAATATAAGAAATAAAACTTCTGCGTTTTCCCGAAGCACTACTTCCGAGGTGTGCTGTTAAGTCATTACATTTTCTTTAACATTGTTACATATGTTTCAAAGTTGGGTATATCATCCTGCATATGAGGGCGGTGGTGCGCCTCATTCCGGCAGTATCGACTCTGCTATAATAGACACGCATGATTTGTCTTACGTTGCAACGTTGCTCTATGAGGAAACATTTCGGCAGTACAATGGAATCAAAGCCGTGTTCCTAGACCCTTCCAATAAAACGCGGGTTTGATCCTATTGTATGACCCCAAACGTTTTCTCATAGATATTGAGAAAAGATATCGAAAAGATATTGAGATATACTTTTCTCATACTGTTGTGGTTTCATTGTGCTTCTCCTATCAATTTAAGTTACTTGTCATGCTAGTTTAGATTTTAGTTGCCGTAGTTCATGTGTGTGTTTGTGCCTCGTATCTAGAAGAGTGTTGGCTAGGTAAGTGCTTCAGTTGGAGGGGTGCACCCCATGATGCATGACACACAGTCTCCAGTGCACGGATGTTGTGACTCTTCATCTCTCTCCAGTGCACGGATGTTGTGACTCTTCATCTCTCTCCAGTGCACGGATGTTGTGACTCTTCATCTCTCTCCAGTGCACGGATTCT
>NC_091158.1:22602242-22612242 GCF_040958095.1 Procambarus clarkii
TACGCATGTAGGGGGTGGAAGAGGAGGGGGGGGGGATGGGGTCAGTGGGATGGAGATGGGAGAGAGGTGAGGGGTGCTAGAGAGCGGGAGGTGAGTGTGGGACAGAGGCCGGTTGGCTCGGGGAAACTATATCTGCCAGAGATCCTAATATGAAAGGCAGGACCAAAGAGCTGAAGCTCAACCCCCGGAGACACATTTAGGTGAGTACCTCACCACCACCTGTACCTCACTATCCCCCATAATGTCCATCAACAAACCCTCACACACACCCAAGATTTCAATACAGACAAAAGCTCACTGGGAGGCATTCGAAATTAGCATCACAGGAAATCAAGGTGAAATCACCATCCAGGGACAACCAATGATATCCTCTTCCAGCATTCCCAGCATTGCTCCCTAGCGGTCTCGCGGGACAACTCGCTCCGCAAGCTGTCGCTTGCACGCTAAACCATTTTACCGTCGGGATTCAAGCACATCTCCGCGGCCGATCCCGTTTGGGTGGATAGGCCACTCTAGGACCCTCACACAGGTGGACTGGAGGATCCACCTGTCACTGTTTGTGTCGAGCGGTCACCTGAGGGCCACTCTGGCCTTCACACACACTGCCAATTGACACTCCAACAGTTAGATGGACCAGGGCTGACTTTCTGGGGTTAGTTACGATTCTCCAGAGATTGTTTGTAAGTCTTGAACGTTTGTGTGTTGTTCTTGAGCATTTGTGTGTTGTTCTTGAGCGTTTGTGTGTTGTTCTTGGGCGTTTGTGTGTTGTTCTTGGGCGTTTGTGTGTTGTTCTTGAGCATTTGTGTGTTGTTCTTGAGCGTTTGTGTGTTGTTCTTGAGCGTTTGTGTGTTGTTCTTGAGCGTTTGTGTGTTGTTCTTGAGCGTTTGTGTGTTGTTCTTGGGCGTTTGTGTGTTGTTCTTGAGCGTTTGTGTGTTGTTCTTGGGCGTTTATGTGTTGTTCTTGGGCGTTTGTGTGTTGTTCTTGGGCGTTTATGTGTTGTTCTTGAGCGTTTGTGTGTTGTTCTTGGGCATTTGTGTGTTGTTCTTGGGCGTTTGTGTGTTGTTCTTGAGCGTTTGTGTGTTGTTCTTGAGCGTTTGTGTGTTGTTCTTGGGCGTTTGTGTGTTGTTCTTGGGCGTTTGTGTGTTGTTCTTGAGCGTTTGTGTGTTGTTCTTGAGCGTTTGTGTGTTGTTCTTGGGCGTTTATGTGTTGTTCTTGGGCGTTTGTGTGTTGTTCTTGGGCGTTTATGTGTTGTTCTTGACCGTTTGTGTTTTGTTCTTGAACGTTTGTGTTCTTCTTGAGCGTTTATGTCTTGTTCTTGAGCGTTTATGTTTTGTTCTTGAGCGTTTATGTCTTGTTCTTGAGCGTTTATGTCTTATTCTTGAGCGTTTATTTGTTGTTCTTGAGCTTTTGTTTCTGATTCTTAAGTTTGTTTACGATTCTTGGGCGTTTAGGTTCGGCCAAATTAATACATCGGTTAAGTGACGTTTTGAACGCTCGAGAGGACGGGCAGCAGAGTTACCCCGGGTATGAGAAAACGGTAATGCCAGCAAGGGTAACTTAGTTCGGGAGACATGTAAAGAGATCACTGTTTGATTAATAATAAAATGAATAATAAAAATAATATAAAAACTAATAATAATAAAATAAGTATCTTGAATGTTAATAAATTATTATAAATAAAAATAACAATATATTTTTTAATAAACCTAGATTGGGTACCACCTCTGGTACAAGTGTAGGGACCCATAGTCTCGGAGAAGAAAATAAAGAGTACTCAGAGAAGACCTTGTGGATCCTCATTGATCACTTTGGTATATAACAATAATTATAAAGAAATAAATTTTTATTAGTAGTGCACTTGCATTAGTAGTAGTGTATTTATTAGCATTATACACTTGTCATATATATACTGAGAGTTTAATTAAGTTCAGGACTATATTCAGGACTAAAGTCAATTTACTGATTGGTCAGCATGTAATTGTGGTGGTCTTAACAACCCTTCAGGGGTTGATAGACCTTGAGCCAGATTCACGAAGCAGTTACGCAAGTACTTACGAACGTGTACAGCTTTCCTCAATCTTTAACGGTTTTGGTTACATTTATTAAATAGTTTACAAGCGTTAAAACTTCCCAATCAATTGTAATTGTTGTAAAGAGCCTCCTGGTGCTTCGGAGCTCATTAACTGTTTAATAATTATTAACAAAGCCAGCAAAGATTGAGAAAAGATGTACAGGTTCGTAAGTGCTTGCGTAACTGCTTCGTGAATCTGGCCCCTTAACTCCAACCCACATTTGTTCATTTATTTAAATGTCGCTTGCTATTGTGATGATTGCAAACTTGATTTGCTAATTTTCTGTGCAAATCAAGGTAACAAACGCGGGATTCTGTTCTTTCTTAACTTAAAATTATTCTGATTCGTCCAAACACGTCATCATCATCGTCTTCGAAATAAGTTATTTTTTACGAGTTATATTTTACTCCAATATCGTTTCGTCACCAAAAATATATATTTGGGTTGCTGCTCAAAATCCTTTGTAAGTCCCAGGTACTGCGGGAAGCAGCTGATTAGAATTCTGCGAAACTTTCCTGGCGAAAGGTGGTGATGGGACTGGAGAAACTTTCCAAATTCTCACCCCCGGCTGTCTTGTAGTTATGGTGCGACAGTCTCCGTGCCTCGGTGCTGCTGGTGCAGTGAAGCTGTTTAGTTGTAGTGATGTTGGTGCAGTGAAGCTGGTTTGTTGTGGTGCTGCTGGTGCAGTGAAGCTGTTTAGTTGTGGTGCTGCTGGTGCAGTGAAGCTGTTTAGTTGTGGTGCTGCTGGTGCAGTGAAGCTGTTTAGTTGTGGTGCTGCTGGTGCAGTGAAGCTGTTTTGTTGTGGTGATGTTTGTACAGTGAAGCTGTGGCCGTGTTACGGTGACTGGTACACTACATGTTTATGTATATAGTGCACCGTGTGTGTGTGTGTGTTCGTTCCTAGTTGTTCTTGCGGGGATTGAGCTTCGACTCTTTGGGTCCCACCTCTTGACTGTCAATCAACTGATGTACAGGTTCCTGAGCCTTTTGGGCTGTATCATATCTACATTTAAACCGTGTATGGAGTCTGCCTCAACCACATCACTGCCTAATGCATTCTATTGGGTAACTACTCTGACACTGAAAAATGTCTTTGTGGCTCATTTCAGTACTAAGCTTCCACCTGTGTCCTCTGGTTCGTTTTCCGTCCATGCTAAATAGTTTGTCTTTGTCCACCCAGTCAATTCCTCTTGAAAATTTTGTAAGTGGTGAACAGGTCTCCCTTAACTCTTCTGTCTTCCAGGGTTTTGAGGTTTAATTCCAGTAGCTTTTCCTCGTAACTCATATCTCTCAGCTCTGGGACTAGTCTGGTGGCATACCTCTGAATCTTCTCTCACTTTGTCGTGTGTTTAACTAGGTATGGACGCCAGGCTGGAGCTGCATACTGCACGATAGATCTGACATATGTTGTATACAAGGTTCTGAATGATTCCTTTCACAATTTCTAAAGGCAGTTCTTATGTTGGTCGATCTAGTATACGCCGCTGATGATATCCGTTCAACGTGTGCTTTAGGGGGCAGGTTCGGTGTGATATCAACCCCAGATCTTTCTACTCTTGAAAGATTTGTCCTCCCAGATGGTACCTTGTGTTTGGCCTCCTACTCCTAACACACACAGGGACCAATATTTGGCCTCCCTGTGTGTACTCACTTTGTTCTGCTTGCAGGGGGTTGAGCTTTGGCTCTTTGGTCCCCGCCTCTTAACCGTCAATCTACTGCTGTACAGATTCCTGAGCTTCTTGAACTGTATCATACCTACATTTGAAACTGTGTATGGAGTCAGCCTCCACCATATCACTTCCTAGTAGAAGTGATGTACTGTTTGTGTGTGTGTGTGTGTATTCATCTAGTTGTATTCACCTAGTTGTGATTGCGGGGGGTTGAGCTCTGCTCTTTCTGCCGCCTATCAACTGTTACTAACTACTAACTAATTTTTCCCCCCCCCACACACACATCCAGGAAGCAGCCCGTAACAGCTGTCTAACTCCCAGGTACCTATTTACTGATTGGTAACAGGGGCATCAGGGTGAAAGAAACTGCCCATTGTTCCTCGCCGGCGCCGGGAATTGAACCCGGACCACAGGACTACGAGTCCCGCGCGCTGTCCACTCAGCTACCAGCGCCCAGCGTCCACATGTGTGTGTGTGTGTGTGTGTGTGTGTGTGTGTGTGTGTGTGTGTGTGCATCTCTGGAATGATCACACCATTGTTGGTTTTGGTCACTTGGGAGCACTCCTGATTGGCTGAGTAAACTTTGATGTCTCACCAATCACCGCGAACGAAGAGAATTTGACTTTCCATTGACACTGATTGGTTAACTAAATATTGACAAATGACTTGAACAGCCAATATACTAAAGAGGAAAATTACTTTAGAAATGTAAATATCTTTTGATATTTGTTAATTTATGTTTGTTGTGAGCAAAGTCTTACCAAAACTGTGAACGCGAATCTGTTCATTAACAGATTTGGTATTACCACAGATAAATATGTGGTAATTTAAAATAACGAAAGTGTAATTTATATAACATTTTATATAAGATATGTAATGTAACATATGTGTGTGTGTGTGTGTTTTGTGTTTATCTGTGAAAATTAGTTCAGCATGCTAATCAGTCACGGGTATTTTCGCTAGTTTGGTGGAGTCTCATATGAGAACTCTTCGGTCGTTAATTACAGAGTGACCTCCAGTTGATTGATGAAGATTAAGCCACCCAAGAGGTGGCACGGACATGAATAGCCCGTAAATTCTCCAGTTACTATAGTCACCGCTTATGTACAATATGTAGCACTGCTTCTATAACCACCTCACTAAACCAAAGTTGTCCGTTGCATGTTGGCGGTGATATTTCCTGCCTAACTCCCTAGCTCACAAATATTACCATGATATGTGCACAACAAAATTTTTACATGCTGTTCATTTAAAATGGGAATTTTCTCCAATATAAATTAATATTATAATATATTAGCATATTGTTCATATATAGACATAGATTAGGTTATGTGTTTAGGTTCTATTGCCGCTTATTTGTATTTGTAGTACGTGGGTGAAACATTTTAACCCGTCCTCGACTCAAGTCCATTACATTCAGCGGTCAACCCCACAGACGCATTCATAAATTTTAACATGCTGTTCATTCAAAACGGGAATTTTCGCAAGTATAAATTAATATTATAATATATTAGCATATTGTGTATATATAGGCATAGGATAAGTTAGGTTAGGTGTTTAGGTTCTGTTGGCGATTATTTCTAGTACGTGGGTGAAACATTTATAGCGTTGTGGTTCGAACAAAATTCGTCAGTGAAGCACTTGTTCCGGATATGTTCGAACGTCAGCAGTTGTGAGTCGTGTGTAAACCGCTTTTCATTCATAAACAGAGGGTTTGGCGGGTGCATGGAATCACTTTTGGGTCTTTGTTTGGAGGACGGGTTGGCTTACTACCGATTGAACTCGTGTTCGATTCCAAGGCAAGGCGAAATGTTTAAGCAATCTTGGGAAGGTCAGTCGCTGGTCTAACGGTACCTCGATAAGCGAAAATATTACCTGTGTTCCGGACACTTGGAAGCCTTGTAACGCCCGTAGTAATGACTCGCAGGTGGTGTACGACATTCGCCTGACATTCATGTTTCGAGAAAAGATATAAGAACCCATTAACGTTAGTTTCAACAACAAATCAGTTTCATCAAACTTTAAATGGCGGTGAAACAATTTAAAATTAGCGCCCTCTCAAGTGAGCGAAATGGTAATTTAACATTTCCGTATACTAAGATTAAAATATATTGTTACAAAAGTGTTTAACATAACAGTTGACTACTGATATAGTAACTGAATACGTTTATTTAATACTTGTTGTGCTTATGTGATAATTAGCGTGCCAATTAGTGGAGATATAGTTCAGTTATTAAACTGCCAACTGGAAGAACGCGACATACCTCTAGGTAAGTACTGTACTATCTAAAGTTCATGTGTGGCTCTGACAGTATTTTCGAAGCAGTACTGTTTCAGTGTTCAATCACTCTGGTTCCGGGAAAATTTACGCTATGGGTTTGAGTATAATAATTTACCGAGTTATTATTACATATAATTCTGAAAACGTAATAATGCTTTAGAAAAATGTGCAAGAGGCAACAACTCAATACATATAAGAAAAAATCCACAAGGGCCGTGACGAGGATTCGAAACCGAGGATTCGCAGGTTCGAATCCTCGTCATGGCCCTTGTGGATTTGTTCATTTGATGCATCACGTTATTGTGATTTCTGTGTGTCAATACATATAATTTTCGAGTGTAACTGGTAAGGGAGAATAACCACTCAACATTAGACTTCGTAACACAAGTGGTGTATAGCCATACTGACTGAGCACTCTCTCTTGATTACTTACACTTATTACAATAGTAGAGTGCGACTGAGCACCGACGTGTCGCTGGGGAGTTTACAGCTAGGTAGACCAGACACACTGACGGCTCCTCGTGTCGCGGAGGAGTTTACAGCTGGGTATACCAAACACACTGACGGCTCCTCGTGTCGTGGGGGAGTTTACAGCTGGGTATACCAAACACACTGACGGCTCCTCGTGTCGTGGGGGAGTTTACAGCTGGGTATACCAAACACACTGACGGCTCCTCGTGTCGCGGAGGAGTTTACAGCTGGGTATACCAAACACACTGACGGCTCCTCGTGTCGCGGAGGAGTTTACAGCTGGGTATACCAAACACACTGACGGCTCCTCGTGTCGCGGAGGAGTTTACAGCTGGGTATACCAAACACACTGACGGCTCCTCGTGTCGTGGGGGAGTTTACAGCTGGGTAGACCAAGCACACTGGGGGGCTCCTCGTGACGCGGGGGAGTTTACAGCTGGGTAGACCAGACACACTGTGGGCTCCTAGTGTCCTGGGTGAGTTTACAGCTGGGTAGACCACACACTGGGGGCTCCTAGTGTCCTGGGTGAGTTTACAGCTGGGTAGACCACACACTGTGGGCTCCTCGTGTCCTGGGTGAGTTTACAGCTGGGTAGACCACTCACACTGTGGGCTCCTAGTGTCCTGGATGAGTTTACAGCTGGGTAGACCAGACACACTGGGGGCTCCTCGTGTCAGTCCAGGACGATGCTTTATTGTGTACGTGATCCTCCAGTCTCCAGGTCAATACTCCGGAGTATTGACTTCATCGTATTGGCTGGCTGTCTTTACCATCCGCTGGTGTAAACAACCTGTCCTCTTAAAAACAACGTCGATTTTAGCCGTTTGCCCGTATGGCCGAATTTGGACGTAATTTGAAAATGAAAAAAAAAATTAAAATAAATTTAGGATTTTTTTTTCAACAACAGTAAGTTAAGGGTCCTCTGATAGGTTAGGTGGGCAGGAAATTCTCATAAAGTTTCAAAACGTTATGAAAAACGTTAATTGAAAGTCATCTATTCTAACCTTACAGAGTCGGCCGGACGACTCAAACAGAATACGGAACAGAACGTCACTTTTGTGAGTCGATTTCATTTCAAATTACGTCCAAATTTGGCCATAGTGCGCATACGAGCGAAAAGTGACGTTCTTTTTAAGAGGACGGGTTGTACTGACTCCCTTCATCGAGCTTTACTATACCGGAAAGAGCAAAATATGGAAGTTGTTTTGCATTATCCGGCAAACTGTGTTTTAATTATGATCATGGACGGTGTTCGAATTTTCCCTAGAACGAATTTTAATCCCATCAGAACAAAATGTTTATTAATAAAATAAGAAACACCAAACATAATTCAAAATACAAAGATCAACAAAACAGCATAAAAATCACGTGAGCAAACATGAATAATAATAAAGTACATTGCATAGAACATGGAAAAAACGAGTTGCAAAACCATAACAATTACACTCCATAAAAAACACATGAAAGGCTCTATAAAACACACACACACACACACACATACACACACACACACACACACACACACACACACACACACACACACACACACACACACACACACACACACACACACACACATACATACACATACACACACACACACACATACAAAACACAACCTAACTAAGCGTACTCAGTTTGGCACACAAAAATTAAAACTACAATCAAACACTGGTACCGTAAGTGACCGTCAGTGTCCCTAAAAGAGAGAAGTACGGGAACGATTCAGCGTACAAAACAGCAAACAGAAGCGCAGGAAATATATATAAATGTTGCATGTTCATAGGAAATGAACATGCAACACAATGCACTTGTACAGAAACAACTATAGCCCATTCTGGTGTGGCTGATGCAGCTGTAGACGCACTTGGAATATGGTCAGTATGAGCGAGGTGAGCATCGGCAGCATGAATACTCAGCATTAAGATTGATGAAGATTAAGCCACTCAAAAGGCGGCACGGGTACGAATAGCCCGTAAGTGGTGGCCCTTTTGAGCCATTACCAGTATCAATAGATGATACTGGAGATCTGTGGAGGTGCGGCTGCACCCTGCGTGAGAGGAGATGTCTCCCGTCTCAGCATTAAGGTGAGAAGAGTCAGTATAAATGAGGGAAGCATAGCATGAATGAGGTGAAGATCTTAGGGAAGGTAGAGAACGCCAGAATAATATGGCCACACGTGTCACCAAAATACTATCGTGTTTATACAAATACAAAAAACTTAATTTTTATGTAGTGGGATTGTGAAGACCGAAGGAGGGTAATGTGGTGTTTAAGTGAAGGTTAATCACACCAGGATAACAGAAGATAGTGTATCCACACAAATGAATCATGAACAATAAGTGGAATAGCTAAAATATAATTAAACAAAATCGGAAAAAGTTTGGAAATCCACCAAAAATTTAACTCATTTTGACTGTACCGATTAATTTATTAAAATGAATGTAACGAGCGTTGAAAAAATAATTAAGGATGGAATGGAACAACTTGCTTTTGCTAAAGCATATTAGGATAGAGCGGTGATATGGGAGAAACGCATATGGAAGCCATCGTGGAAAAGGGAGAGGGATAGAATAGGAGTGTATATGGTCACTGGTGGTGGTGACTTGGGGTCCGGGAGGGGGGCGGGGGCTCGGAGGATGGATCTATACCCTTGAAGCCTGGTTCCCCGCCATCACCAGCACAACCCCCGACATAGAGCGATTTAGAGCGTGCTGATACCATGTAGAGCAATGCTGGCGGATTCTAAGGACTGATGGCATAGTTTAGCATTTGTTTTGAGTGGTTTAGAGCGAGGTGTTTAGGCATGTAGTGTCGAGCAGCGTGTAATGGTGAGCAACGAAGCAGTTGAGTCAATCATCCATATTTAGCGTCATGGTGTTAATTTAGTGTTTGCTGTCCTAGGATATGGTTGTGTAGTTAATTTAGTGTTTGCTGTCCTAGGATATGGTTGTGTAGTTAATTTAGTGTTTGCTGCCCTAGGATAAGGTTCAGTGTAGTTAATTTAGTGTTTGCTGTCGTAGGATAAGGTTCAGTGCAGATAATTCAATGTTTGCTGTCGTAGAGTAGCGAGGAGTGATTTAAGCCAATGCTCTCAATGGTATTAGGCATGTACGTTCCAGTAGTGTCCAGAAAGGTTTTAATTAACTATGGTAATTTGGAATCTTTCAGAGAGTGGGCCCATCCACTTAGAGTGGGCTGTACAGCGACAATTTCGCTTCCTGGAAGGTCTGCGTTCGATCCCCAGTGGTCCAAGAGATTGGGCACTTCCCTCACTGCGTCCTCGTACCCCTTTGAGTGATAAACAAAGTAGCTTAGCGCTTTGTCGTGTTAATAACCTTAGAAAGAGGTTAATTAGAGAAGTGAGAGTTAGATTCTGTCTATTGGAGAATTGGAGTTTTTTTGAGTGCGATACACAATTGCGACTAATATATATACTGACGTCAATGATTTGCTAATTGATAAACCGATAGGTAATTTCAATCGAGAAACAGTAATGGTTGAT
>NC_091158.1:22617242-22687242 GCF_040958095.1 Procambarus clarkii
TTACGAAACAACCGGTTGTAGAAATATGAAATGGATAAACAACTTGGAGTAGATATAACACCAGCGTTACCATCAGCATGTGTAAGCCCAGCAAGTATAAGGATGGCTTTACCTTGTAAATACAAGGTAAAAAATACCTTCATAATACTCCACTGAGCTTACGTTCAGCCCATTCTTAAACACGCAGTACCGCCATGGAACCCACACCTGGTCAAGCACTTGAATACAATTAAGACAATTCAAAGATATACCACGAGACTAATATTACTGATATAGAGAGCTGGTAGGACAGGCTAAGAAAACTTCGTCTAATAACATTATTTAAGAGAAGGATCAGAGGCGATATGATCACAACGTACGAGATACCGATTGTGAAATTATTATTGACTTACATAAACACACACATGTGAGCATGTCGTGGTTCAGTGGTCTAAGGCGCGTGCTTAGGAGTGCCCAGTGTGAAGGTTCGCACCATCCTCATTACTTCTCCAATTTTTCTCAAAATAATTAAAAGACAGATGCAGAATAAAACAATGTTTATATAAATAAACATTTTATTTACATTATTACCATTATTAATTCGTGAAAGATTTCATAATGCAATTGTTTAAGTAAACAACTAATATATGATAATTTACACCATATTTACGCGGTCTTATTTATCGTTTATGTTGTGTGTTTGTGTTAACAAACACACAACAGTGTGTTAATACTGACGGTAGTTAATATAGAAATGCAATCGCCATGTTTTATTTCTCTATCATTTTAGAAAAAACAGAGCATCCACAGACACACACGCACATACACACGCGCGCACACACACACACACACACACGCACACACACATACACGCACACACACACACGCGAGAGATAACTATGATTCACAGGGAAGGCTGCATAGCTTACAAGTAAAAATATTTTGTCATGATCCTGAGTGACTTGAATCATAGCAAGATTGACTGGGAGATCAGTGCTCTTTTGTAGCCCCAAAACATGTACAATTGAACTACTTTAAGCAACAACGACAAGTTTCATAAGCCTACATAAGTGTAGAAATTTCATAAATTTCATAGTGTTGAAATCTCCAAAGCCTACACTGAAGTGAAGTAATGAATATAATGGAAAATACATTTTGAACCCCTTGAAAGTAAGCGAATCTTTATATTGACCTTTGAAGTATCTTTAGGAAGTACGAGGTGGTAACAGGATAAAAATTTGTCAGCGATACTACCCTTTGGTGTCACTGTCAGCGATATCACCCTATGGTGTCACTGTCAGCGATATCACCCTATGGTGTCACTGTCAGCGATATCACCCTTTGGTGTCACTGTCAGCGATATCACCCTATGGTGTCACTGTCAGCGATACCACCCTATGGTGTCACTGTCAGCGATACCACCCTATGGTGTCACTGTCAGCGATACCACCCTATGGTGACACTGTCAGCGATATCACCCTATGGTGTCACTGTCAGCGATACCACCCTATGGTATCACTGTCAGCGATACCACCCTATGGTATCACTGTCAGCGATACCACCCTATGGTATCACTGTCAGCGATACCACCCTATGGTATCACTATCCACTCTAAAAACATTTTTTTTAGAGGGATGGTGAGTGAAAATGGAGCACATCATATTCGTGAATATCCAGACGTTGCACAACTACACAGATGTATTTTATATTCAAGCAACTAGTAAACATATCCGTGAACAGTTTATCGCCAAATACCAAGTGCAGAAAAGTTAGTTCTGAAAGTCGAGGACATATGAAATGGGTGACTCTTGTTAAGTCTTGGAGAATGTTTTCCTCCTACCCCCACCTAGTTGGGGTATTGGGGGGGGGTGATAGTTGTGTTTATGGGGGTGGTGGGGGGGGCGTCAACATCGCAGGCAACACTGGAGGAGGTGCAGGAGACGATAATGATGGCGGTCACCCGAGGGACCGCGGGGGTCGTGCTTGTCGGGATGGTTCGTGGTATTAAAATGTCCGATTCTCGGTGATGGTGGTGGTGGAGCTTTTGTTGTTGGTGGTGGTTGTGTTGCTGTTGGGGGTGGTGTTGGTGTTGGTAGCGGTGGTGCTGTTGGTGGGGGTGGCGCTGCTGGTGCTCTTGTCGGTGTGGTGGTGTTTTTATTGGTGGTGCTATTGTTGTTGGTGCTGATTTTAGTGGATTTTGGTGGTGTCGGTGATGTGATTAGTGTTGGGGCTCTTGATACAAGTGATAAGAGACGGTACTGTTAAGAGGCGCTAGTGTTACTGTTGTTTCTACTGTTGGTGGTGCTGCGGGTGTTAATACAGGTGTCACCTCTGCCGTTCCTGCTGTAACAAGGGAAGTTAGTGACGTCGCTGCTGCAGGTGGTGTAGCCAGATGGGAGTGGTGGTGATGTCTTACGGTTTGCGTTGCTTCTGGATCCACTGATGCCTTGGTAACGGAGATGACAACGGCTTGAGATGCTGCAGCTTCACTTTAAACGATGTGGGTCTGTGTCAGTGTTGTGTTGTGACGACTGCGATAGCCTCTCACCACTTATTATATCCTGGATATTATTGTATGCAAATAAGGGCTTATTTGCGCATCTACACGAAAAATACATTTATGTAGATATATATATGAGCAGATAAATGCTCTAATACAGAATATTTTTGTAAGCGCATATGAGAAATTATTTAATTCTCTGTATTGGCAAGGGATTCAAATACATTTATGTATGCTGACAGGGGCTCAAATATATTTACATTCATACAAAAGAGGTATTAAAATATATACCATGTATTTTATAAAATATATTTTTGTATACAGTTATGTCACAGAAAAGGATTTGTCTGTTATACATATGTATGAATACATGTATATAATGTGTGTGTCATAGAAGCTGACACAGAAAATGGTTTATAAATGATTTAGCATGAATCTTCTCTTTTTCTTATCTTCTTCATTTGGGAAGGAAGTTGGAAAATTTACTTAGGAGTTTATTTTCACTTTGAATGACCCTGACGCGTTTCGCTGAAGCACACTTTAGCATCTTCGGAGGTAATTGATCAAAATGAGTAAAGACTACAGTGTATCATTAGGTGTGATGAATCTTACATTTAAATGTAATTATAACATATAAAAATACAAGACAGTTTCATCATCTTGAGGTTATCTTGAAATGATTTCGAGGCTTAGTGTCCCCGCGGCCCGGTCCTCGACCAGGCCTCCACCCCCAGGAAGCAGCCCATGACAGTTGACTAACTCCCAGGTACCTATTTACTGCTAGGTAACAGGGGCATCAGCAGGCCGTGACAGCTGACTAACTCCCAGGTACCTATTTACTGCTAGGTAACAGGGGCATCAGGATGAAAGAAACTGCCCATTGTTTCTCGCCGGCGCCCGGGATCGAATCTGGGACCACAGGATCACGCGTCCAGTGTTGTGTCCGCTCAGCCACCGGCTCCACACTATCATACTGGCTTCATTTACGAAAATTACCAGCTAGTTTAATTAACATGCAACTGGCTTATAGCTGCACTGGTTTGCAATGTCCGTTACTTGTAGTACTACTGACTAACAGTATCACTTACAAAACTCAAGTTCAGCTTCAGGAAAGACACAGGGTAAATGCTGCTTTAGAAATCGGATTGTTGATTGATGGAACAGGTTGCTGGGTAACAAATATGAGACATTTGTTTTGTTTCCAGCGAAGGTTAGACACGCAGACAGAGAGTCACAGTGGCGTGGCGGTAAGTTACACCCAACCCACACATGTGAAAATAAAGTGACGACGTCTCTGTCCATCCCGAACCATTGTTTAGACATGTACACGAATGAGTTTGGAAGGATATCAATAACTACCTCGTGTGGGCCAACAGATTCTTGTAATCACCTTTTATTCTTATGTTGAATGAAGTGTCTCGTAGTGAGTGTATCTTGGCGGCGTGTGTACTAACCCGGTGTTAGGTAAGACAGACTCTTATCACAGAACACCTCAGGCAGATTCATTTAAAAGTCAGTCTAATAATTAGGAGGTTGACATTTTGTTTTGAAAGAAAATTCTCTATTCAGTACACTGAAATTGGTATTGAATAAGGCACAGTGTTTCCAACTAACCTGTGTATTTTGGTGTTATTGTGTATGTGTGGCATCAGTGTGGTGTATCCACAGGGTTGAAACTTCTTAGTTTGTCTATCCTTTGGCTTGAGAAGGGCTTCGCAAACCATACAACTGTCCTTTATTGGACTATTGTTTTTCTCTACCTCTGAACGCTGTAAAGGCTTCGGAAAGATTCCCCTTTTATGACCTGAAGATAAGACTTTTGTGTAAAAAATTTTGTAAGGGAACATGCGGGCAACCCGCACACGAAAAAATTAATTTTTAGCACTCTATATAAAAACTACCGCCGTTTATATTTATCGAGGCAAGAATGGCATAAAGTATCATAAAAATGAAGGGTAGTCGACATCGTACAGACCAGTTTCATCAACATTCTACAATTTTACAACACGTTTTCGACATACTTCATCTTTTAATTCTTCAAAAGAAATATTCTTCGTCTGGTTGAAAATTTGTGTTTTTGTACAGAATTATCGTATTGATATATGTATCATTATTTGCCTTGGTTTTTACAAATGGTAATAAATTGAAAACTGGTTTTGAAGCTGCAAGGTTTTAACATTTTGCATGATTTGTAAGTTATAAATAATACGTTTTTGAAAATGTTTGCTTAGTGTATCATCACTAACATTCACCGTCTTTGACACTCTTTACATATTATGTGTCCCTACATTCCTCCTCCCACCATATACCTCCCTTATCTCCCCATATACCTCATTTCTCCCTTTCATCTTCACCCCCAAAAGAAAGCTAAATTGGCTCCTTTCAGTGAAGGATACAAAGATCAGTGAAGGAGTTATTGATGGAGCTGACAACATCTTCAGTGCTGCCATCACACACACCACCACACGAGGGCGGACGGCAAGTGCAGGAGGCCGGCTGGAACGATCTCAACTGAGCTGGGGTGAAATCTTGAGTGTCGACAGGCAGCCGAAGCATGGCAATTGGTGCCACTGGGGCTGGAGTGCCGACAGAAGCCGGCAGGTGGCGAGCGTTCAGAGAGCCTCTGGAGGGCCCCTGAAGGCCCCCTGAAGGCTGAATCGTAGATGGCGGAGGTCCTACACAGCATTTTTCACATAAATGGTATTTTTGTGTGTGGTGCTCAACGGCCCTAGGGAAGGGAATGACCTGAGGGCCACGAGGAACGGTCATTCCAGTTGAGAGGGAAGGCGTGGAAGTGTAATACTTTCTGAAGAAGTGAGAACAACCAGCAGCGGGCGTTCGACTCCCCATGGCGCGAAGGCGCTGGGAAAAGTGTGAAGACGCTGAGCAAAGTGCCCCGCTCTTGGCTTTAGCTAAGCTCAACCTCTCCATTAACCTCCATTGGTAAACCTTTCTTCAGCTTGCAGTAGCCAGTCTTAGGAACGCACCATGCGTTCTTCGGGTAAGCAAACAGAGAGGAGTAGAACATCTAGAACCCTTCAAACGCAGGTTGGTTACACTACGAACATGTTCATGTGTATTAAATTAAGGTTGCTTCACTAGGAGTCTATGAGAAGCAGCCTCAATACCCTCGGACAGGGTGATATACATGAAGGTGCGGACAAGTAGTAAACATCGGAATAGGCGCCTCACCCATACTCGTGACGGTATACACCTTCAAGGAAAACATCCGCTACTGGTGTAGATAAGTAAAGGTAATAATCGAGAGAAATCGCTCAGCCACTATATATGTGTAACACTTGAAAGGGATATGAGGACAGGATAGGAGCTGGGATATGAGGACAGGATAGGAGCTGGGATATGAGGACAGGATAGGAGCTGGGATATGAGGACAGGATAGGAGCTGGGATATGAGGACAGGATAGGAGCTGGGATATGAGGACAGGATAGGAGCTGGGATATGAGGGCAGGGTGAGGGAACACTGCACAAACACCAAGACTATTGAGAATTGAACGCCGACTTGTAAGAAGTGAGGCCGTTGTTGGTACTAGTTTAGAGTAGACTATGGAACGCGGTAAACTGTGGTTCCTTGCACTGTCAATATTTCCTGAAGACAAAGGAGGAACATCACCAAAGAGTCTACAGTCTGTATTAATTTCGAGCTTACGCCTATTCAGTGTTGTTATTACTAATAATTGTTTGTATTCCTTGCATTCGGAGGGTTCGTACACCTCCACAATAGTTCAGGAAATCTATATAATTCTTAAGCTTATTGTGGGTTGCCTTCTATTGCACCACCTAAGAGACAGATTTGTAATTTCGGCTTTGGTCTCCAAGAGGATGAAACATTGGGAAAGAGAGCTCTGTTTCACAGCAAAACCACAGGTTTTATCCCTATTATCGCACCAGAGACTCCTGGAATAATATCCGCATATGCAAGCAACCGTTGCCAGGGCAAATAGTTCTCTAGGATCGACAGGAGAACTAATCGACCATTGCACGCAAGACATAATACACAACCAACCGATTTATTAAACGGAGCCACTGTTAATGTTCTACCTTACCCCAATTCTTTATTACGTTGGCAAGGGGCTGCAGGTCCAGGCCAGGCGTAACTAACAGTTGAGTCGAAATGAAAGTTATACTGGCTTCTATACACGGCTGATACGGATGGGAAGTAGCCACAAGGTAGGGATACTGAGTCTGTTTCCTATCTTTAGGCCAAAGAAAGAGTCATAACAAGTCACTTTTATATGGTCTCCGAGTGTTCGGAGCCAGCAGTTCCTCATAAAAGCATTGATTTAATCCTCGTTGCTCTTAGCTCCCAGCAGGTGAAGCCAATATCCATTTATTTCTTATATTTGTTAAACAAAAATATATTGGTTAGATTGTCATCTCGTGATTCAATTAATATGGTTTAAAATATTTAAATATAACTTTGTTTTTCTGTCTATATAACTAAATGCAACTAATTACATTGATGGTAGTTTCTGGCTCATCAACAAACACTGAACATCAATATTGATGGAATTGTTGGTGTTGCCATCCTGACGCGTTAGGTAAACCCTGAAGGTGTCTTGATCTGGCCTCGTGCCCGCGAGGGAGTGATGCTGCTTTGCTAAAATGACGAAAGGATTGAAAGGAATAGAAAACAGTGGGAGACAGTAATTGAAGTTAAGTCTAGCAAGCTATCTGAGCCTAAAGTGTAGCTTTAGTCTTACATAGGCTTCCGTAGCCTGGGGTTCAAACACTCATATCAAATATAAATGTTGCGGAGCTGTGGGGGCGATTGTAGCCATGCTAATACTCCAGTTGTTTCATACAATGGACGCAGTCATTATTCATCGTGAACTCCCAATTTCTTTCCTGTAGGCTGTGCTACTTGTTGCGCTGAAGCTCACGAAAATGTAATCTTTTGTTTGGTGGTGGTGGTGGGGGGGGGGGGCTGGGAATTGGTGGTAACAATAATTTGTATTTGAATATTTAAAAGTGGGTCTCCCGGGTTTAGCCTTTATATGTTTTTTAACCAAATAAAAATTGTGCTATTTTTATTGACAAACTATAATAAAAAAAGATAATAGCACTCCCATAACACGATCATAGACTACCTACGTCTCGTGGTTTCCGGAGCAGAGATTGGTTTATCAGGACGCACCTAGCATGGGCCAGGCTTCATCAAGCACTTACGAAACCTGTACAGCTTTCCTAAATCACGGCAGCTTTGTTTACATTTATTAAGCAGTTTATTAGCTCCGAAGCGCTACGAGGTTCTTTATAGAAATGACTACGGGTTCTGAAGTTAAGAAGCTCGTAAACTGTTAAATGTAAAGAAAGGCACCATGATTGAGAGAAGATGCACAGGAATCGTAAGTGGTCGCGTAAATGTTTAATGCTCCTTAATTCTGAAATTAACTTCAGAATAACTGGGACGACCCAGTTACGGGTATTAAGTCTTCAGAGACGCAGTAGTACCCGAGGCATTCCTCTTAATCCTCTTATTGCTCAGGATCCCCTGGAGCAGTGTCTTCATCCGCCAGGCTCCGATCTCTGGCCCCAGACACCGATCTCTGGCCCCAGACACCGATCTCTGGCACCAGACACCGATCTCTGGCCCCAGACACCGATCTCTGGCCCCAGACACCGATCTCTGGCCCCAGACACCGATCTCAGGCCCCAGACACCGATCTCTGGCCCCAGACACCGATCTCTGGCCCCAGACACCGATCTCTGGCCCCAGACACCGATCTCTGGCCCCAGACACCGATCTCTGGCCCCAGACACCGATCTCTGGTCCCAGACACCGATCTCTGACCCCAGACACCGATCTCTGGCACCAGACACCGATCTCTGGTCCCAGACACCGATCTCTGGTCCCAGACACCGATCTCTGACCCCAGACACCGATCTCTGGCCCCAGACACCGATCTCTGGTCCCAGACACCGATCTCTGGTCCCAGACACCGATCTCTGACCCCAGACACCGATCTCTGGCCCCAGACACCGATCTCTGGTCCCAGACACCGATCTCTGGCCCCAGACACCGATCTCTGGCCCCAGACACCGATCTCTGGCACCAGACACCGATCTCTGGCACCAGACACCGATCTCTGGCCCCAGACACCGATCTCTGGCCCCAGACACCGATCTCTGGCCCCAGACACCGATCTCTGGCCCCAGACACCGATCTCTGGCCCCAGACTCCTGCGCCGCTAATCGGCAGATATAAAAAAGTTAGAATGTTATATCTTTATGGTAACCTCTCCTAACTTCTGCAGTTGAGGCATCCATGACGCCGCCGGTTTTCTCTCAGACTGTTTATAGATAGATGCTTTTTCCACGGCGATTTATATTCAATTATTGGAATAAGAACTGAACTCCTTCACACATGGAAGTTTTCGAAATAGACAGGGACCTTTGTAGCTTTTCACGGCTTCTACACATTTTGTATTATATACAAAATACTTATATACTAATGTAAGTATAAATTATATACTTTAAAGTAGATATTGTATTATATACATGTATGTTATGACGGTTCTGCTATATATAAGATTAGCAACTTTTTGCAACTTGCAACGTAGCAACGTATGGCAACTTTGCAACAACAGCAACGTATTTAGCAACTTGGTATAAACGTGTTGAAAACTATTTTTTTCACCCCTCAGAAATGTTCATGGCTAAAGTGTACTTCGTGATTGTTTAGTAAGCTCTTGTGGATGTCATTAACCAACCCGTTCTCGCACTTTCGTATAGTCAATATTGACTTATGATATGCATAATATCAATATTGACTTATGATATGATAATATATGTTAAGATATGCATCTTATTGCTTCGTAATTACAATTATTACTTAACCTATTATAGGTATAGGTTAAGTAATAATTGAAATTACGAAGCAATAAGATGCTTATCTTAACATACTAAGAAGGTTAGGTAAGGTCGGTGTTTTCTATGAAGCTTTTCAAGGTAAACTAGTATGTTTAGTATGTCACATATGCACGTATTTAATAAGTCAGTATTGACTGTAAGAAAGTGCGAGAACGGGTTGCATTAACGGCCTTCCCGTGGTTGATAGACCTTTAAACCTAACACCAACTAGACCCCAAAACCATGACAATAAAATCACAAAAGCGTTTTATACCCATGGCAAAATCTTTGGGGCATGGCGGTGGGCTCGAACCAACGTCCCTGATCCCCCCCTCTGCTCCTGGGAGTTTCTCACTGTTATTGGAATTGATATAAGCATGAGGAAGGGAGGAGTGGTGTCATGTAGCATAACAGCGCATCAAGGGGAAATTAATTACATCCGATGAGACATTATGGTAATCTGCTCTGGCACAGGTAAGCAGTGTAGTGTAAACCCTGGCAGCGGCATACATTATTCATCCGAGCACAGACATATACAAGCACGAATATACACGTTCATGACATGAACAGAAATACTGTGTTTGGGGCTGACTGAGAAATACAATGGGGATTTATTTATATGCAAAATTGTTCGCAAATATAAGCGGATGATGTAAAAGGGAAGAGCGCGCGCGCACGCACGCACACACACACACACACACACACACACACACACACACACACACACACACACACACACACACACACACACACACACACACACACACACACACACACACACGGCGGTCGAGCGCCGGCGGACGAGCGGACATCATGCTGGACACGTGTTCCTGTGGTCCCGGGTTCGATCTCGGGCGCAGGCGAGAAACGATGGGCAGAGTTTCTTTCACCCTATGCCCCTGTTGTTACCTAGCAATAAATAGGTACCTGGGAGTTAGTCAGCTGTCACGGGCTGCTTCCTGGGGTGTGTGTGTGTAGTACTAGAAGTAGAAACAGTTGATTGACAGTTGAGAGGCGGGCCGAAAGAGCAGAGCTCAACCCCCGCAAGCACAACTAAGTGAATACACACACACACACACACACACACACACACACACACACACACACACACACACACACACACACACACACACACACACACACACACACACAAATACGCACACACACACACACACACACACACACACACACACACACACACACACACACACACACACACACACACACACACACACACACACACACATATACACATGCGTTCATACGTGCGGAACACACATGAGTGTGTACACACACATACAAACATGAGAAATCACACGCTAAAAACGGCGTCGCAGGCTCGGGATCAGCTGAACGACAGCTTGGCACCTGAGGCGGTCGTTAACGCCACAGTGGTGAGGAGCAGCGCTTCTCAATGGTGCAATTAGTGGAGCCAATGTCTTATTGATTACCCAGCCGGCTGTTGTGGCGTCGAGCCGGATGGGCGTCCTGTCTGGCAGAGCCAGGAGAGGACCTTTGTTGACGGGAGACTATCGCTTTGCTCTCCCAGGGTGACGCTCTGCTCTCCCAGGGTGACGCTCTGCTCTCCCAGGGTGACGCTCTGCTCTCCCAGGGTGACGCTCTGCTCTCCCAGGGGTGACGCTTTGCTCTCCCGGGGTGACGCTCTGCTTTCCCAGGGTGACGCTCTGCTCTCCCAGGGGTGACGCTTTGCTCTCCCAGGGGTGACGCTTTGCTCTCCCAGGGTGACGCTCTGCTCTCCCAGGGTGACGCTCTGCTCTCCCAGGGTGACCTAAGGTACTCACAACCCACGGACAGGGTACTCACACCTCATGACCTAATGCTCTTGTGAAACATCTCTTAAAAAACTCATCTTGTTTTGAGTCGGACCGACAATGTAAACCTAAATATAGCCTAATATGTACATGTTTTAAACATGATGGTCTGGGCCAGGATTCATCAACCATTTATGCAGCCACTTACGAAACCCGTATATCTTTCCTAAATGATGGTGGCTTTGTTTTCATATATTAAACAGTTTACTTCGAAACAGTTTTTCGAAACTTCACAACCCAAGGTTGTTATGGTTATGAACAACCTCGTAGTGCTTCGGAGCTCATAAACTGATATATAGAAATGTATATGGCTGTCATGATAATGGAAAGATGTAGAGGTTTCGGAAGTGGTTGTATAAATGCTTGGTGAATCTGGCCCAGGTGGTAACGATGCAAAGGGTCATTATTGAAGAGTCAGTCAACAGTACAGTTTACAGTCATTGACTACACGAGTCAGTGGTACTCGTGTACTGCTAAACTGTTCACCTCACAACTCATAACAAAATCTTTCACTATCTTTTGACTCATGTTGCTTCATCTCTTGGCACCTCATATATTCTCGTTTCCTGACAATGTGATGGACAACGTCTTAATATCTCACCTCCTAACTCACAAAGTTTCTACTAACTCACAAAATTTCTCCTCCTAATTCACAAAGTTTCTCCTCCTAACTCACAAAGTTTCTCCTCCTAACTCACAAAGTTTCTCCTCCTAACTCACAAAGTTTCTCCTAACTCACAAAGTTTCTCCTCCTAACTCTCAAAGTTTCTCCTCCTAACTCACAAAGTTTCTACTCCTAACTCACAAAGTTTCTCCTCCTAACTCACAAAATTTCTCCTTTGGGACTCATAACCTTTCACCTAAATGCTCATAATGTATAGTTCATGTTGGAAGCAGCTGTTCCTGGCGCATGTGGCAATGATGAAGGAGAATTCTTGGCCATAATACCGCTGGGTGATGATGAATAGCATGTGGTACTCTACCTGGTGGTGGTGATGGTGGGTAGTGGTGGAGTGGTGGTTGTGGTGGGGGTGGTGTTGGTGGCTGGTGTTGGGGTGGGGGGTGGAGCAGTGAGGGACCAGCAGTAACAGTGCCTGGAACTCAAGGGATAACTAAAGATGACGGCTGAAAACAAAGGATGGCAGAATGTGACCACAAACACATTATAATAATCAATGCACTCATCACTTGCGTATTTGAGACATTGTTCCCCCCGTAGAGAGTTATCCATAAGAGGGTCACATTTCCACTAGAAATTCTACGTTGTTTCCTGCTTTCCTCTCTCCCTTTTTCTTGTAGTCTTCCCCTTTCCTCTGCTTTCTTTCTCCCTATTTTCGTTTTTCTATTTTCCTTCTTGTTTCCACTTCTATCACCCCTTTTCCCTTACCTTCCTCCCGGTCTCCTTCTTTCCTCCCCATGCACTAAATCACGACCACCTGCTCCAGATGACCCAAAGTAAGGTCTCCTGGGTAGTGGGAGGAGAGGTTGGAGAGGTCACTGAGCGTGGGTTGAGGGACGGTTGGGGGTTCCGAGGGGATGGGTTATGTGGTAGGATAGACGAAAGGGAGAGGGGGGGAAGGGAGGGGGGAGCTGAGCGATCGCTATGCATAATCCCCCCCCCCTCCCCTTCCCGATGGTGTATTGAACGAGCGTGTAGCCTGCTGGAGTATATATTGGGCGACTTGGACTAATAAACTATCGTTCAGTATCGTGTCGTGAGTGTTAGTAAGCCCGGGTCCAAAAATCTTGCTCTGTCGGTATTGAATTGCATGCGAGCATTACCTTAGTGGATAGTTCCTCGGTGTTCACTGAAGATGAACGTACGTACTGTAAATGTATATATATATATATGTATATATATATATATATATATATATATATATATATATATATATATATATATATATATATATATATATATATATATATATATATATATATATATATATACATTTTCTCTTACGTATTCAGAGTTAAATGGCAAGTTTTTCCCTGAATGCGCTGTGTTCCCTTCTCTGAGACTGTGGGTCCCTATAATTGCACCAGTGGTGGTACCCCCTTATATATATATATATATATATATATATATATATATATATATATATATATATATATATATATATATATATAAATATATAAATATATATATATATATATATATATATATATATATATATATATATATATATATATACACACCACACCATAATCGCACTGGTGGTTTTGTTGATCTTATTGCGTAAGCTTTTTATGCTTCTGACTATTTTTCTAAGTATTACGAAGAACAATCAAGTTGCCAAAATTTATGGAAAAGAAGCTGCAGTAATTATTGAAGGATTTATTTTCTACAACGTTTCTTCCCTTTCTTGAACATCTTTAGGTAAAGAATGAATACATGATGTATATTTTTTTGGTTAAATACGCATGGGAAGAGTGGAAGGAGTATGGAGTGAGGTGATTGGGGTAAGGAGGATAGGACCAATTAAACATTAGCCCTAACCTCTTACCCTATCAAATATTGGGTTAAGCATTGGGTAAAACTCTGGTTATCTCGGTAGGCGGGAGAGACCTGGGTACAGACATCATTATCCAGTGGTATTTGGTGTGGTCTTGGTCTGAGTGCTGGCAAGGAATCAGAGTCGTTATTCTGTATAGTGAGGGTGGGTCTTTTTTTCTCTTATAGGTATAACTTCCAGGATTTGCAATCTTCTTTGGTCAGTGGTAGATTCCAGGATTTTTGTATTACCCACTAGCACATTCCTAGTGAATGTTGAGGTATGTTCACTCTGTGTATGGTTTCTAAGGGCACCAGCTTGTAGATGGCAAGTCAGTCTTCTCGAAAGCTTTGTGGTGGTCATACCAATGTTGGTAGATCGAAGGTGACATCCTTCATTGGTGCGTGTAGACTGGTATACCCTGCTTGGTGTTTGGTGAGGGTTCTATTGTTTATTTGGGGCTGTTCTTGAGTATTAAATTAGCAGTCATTTTGTTTGGTATGAGAAGGGTGCACACACAGACCACCACACCTAAGAAGGGTGCACACACAGACCACCACACCTAAGAAGGGTGTGCACACACAGAACACCACACCTAAGAAGGGTGTGCACACACAGAACACCACACCTAAGAAGGGTGTGCACACACAGAACACCACACCTAAGAAGGGTGCGTACACAGAACACCACACCTAAGAAGGGTGCGTACACAGACCACCACACCTAAGAAGAGTGTGCACACACAGAACACCACACCTAAGAAGAGTGTGCACACACAGAACACCACACCTAAGAAGGGTGTGCACACACTGAACACCACACGTGTCAGCAAAGCCGACAGGACCGTCTTACATTCTCGGCCAACTTTCAAGAAAGTTTCTTTTTTATCGCAAGGCCATTAAAGTTAGATTACAGACCAGCCAGGCTTCAGATCTTTTACTGTTGATCTTTGAAGACTTTAAAGAGTGTCGACCAGATCTTTTTTGCTCAAGTGTGACAAAAACCCTTTTATTTTCTCTTTTGTGGCATGGAAATGCGCTCCTTTTTCATCTACATAATAGTGGAGGAAGACCTCATTTTCCCTCGTATGTAAAGGGTAAACTTTTATTCGTCTGCCATGAGTGTGAGAGACTACGTTTCCCTCATAATGCAAGAGATATTTTATATCCTCTATTATTTTAAAGAGAACCTGTATGTTGAGGCATGATGGAGATACTGCTGTGGTTAACCTAACAATAATATAAAAGATGGGTCACTGTTCAAAGTACATGAATGACAGTATATGATTCAAAGTAGATGGATCAGCGTATTGTGAGTGTTACCACAAATCACTGCACCCGTTAACATTGATAGAGACAGTAATATATATCATCAAATTTGATTTTAGACAGATGTACTTTGGAACGGAATGAACAGAGGATAACGAATGATAACCACACCCATGAAGAACGTATAACATCATTCACTTCAATAATCATGGGAATGAACTCAGACCGGTATAATAAGCGGCCAATGCTCTTCCAGCCAGGCCAATATGCTCAGAATGAAGAGCATCTCTGAACGTATCTAATGGGTACCGAATCTAATATTTAATCTTCCCCGGAGAATCACAGTGGTATCTTCAGATCTTCCACCCTTTAATCTAGGCGTATAAATTGCAATCCATAATATCGTCTATAATAACATACAACTTACTTGCACTGTAAATTTCTATAGCATGTATGACCATATAAAAAATTTCTGAGGCTCTAGAAAAACAGGCTCTATTTGGCCCTATCTAGGCTCTATCTGACCACTAGACGGACTAGTGTTCACATCGAGCCGCAGCAGAACAAGAGAGTACATAATGAGGGAACTGGAGACACGATCTCATGGAAATGTCAAAATGTGCTTCCTTAACAAAAGAGTCGTACACAAATTGAACGGATTACGTGAAGTTGTCAAAAGTGCATTACTATAAAGTTTTGAATGGAAATTATAAAAAAAATGAGTGAATTGAGTCAATGCATTAAAGTACAAATTATTGTAGGGCATAAAGTATGATACTCGACCCATACATGAACATCTAGGGCAATTAATATATCTAATTTAACACACACACGCACACGCACACACACACACACACACACACACACACACACACACACACACACACACACACACACACACACACACACACACACACAAGCACAAGACGATGTGCTGAAAAAAGTTCAGAGGTATGCCACTAGGCCAGTCCCAGAACTAAGAGGCATGAGTTATGAGGAAAGGCTGCGTGAACTGCACCTCACGTCGCTGGAAGACAGAAGAACTCGGGGAGACATGATCACCACATACAAAATTCTCAGGGGAATTGACAGGGTAGATAAGGGCGGATTATTTAACACGGGTGGTACACGCACAAGGGGACGCAGGTGGAAGCTGAGTATCCAAATGAGCCACAGAAACATTAGAACTTTTTCAGTGTCAGAGTAGTTAGTAAATGGAATACACTAGGACGTGATGTGGTGGAGGCTGACTCCATACACAGTTTCAAAGGTAGATATGATAGAGCTCAGTAGGCTCAGGAATCTGTACACCAGTAGAATGACGGTTGAGAGGCGGGACCAAAGAACCAGAGCTCAACCCTGCAAACACAACTTGGTGAGTACACCAGCACGGAAACAGTCGTACAGTTTGATGCTGTCAGAGATAATAGTGTGTATATATGTATATATATATAATATATAATATATAATATAACATTTATGACCGTGTTATTAACAGCACCCCAGTAACTACACACCGTGGCAGGCATTTTATCCTCCCCAGTTAATGACGTGTTGACACGCCGGGAATGTGGTCCAGGCCACAAGCAGAGGCACGTCTTCTGGTATGGACAGGAAGTGACTAAACATGTCTCTCTCGTGACCTCACTCTTGAGGTGAGGTCACATGTCTGATGGCGGGTGATCTGATCTCCAAGAGTGGTAAACCCGGCTAGTGTATATGACCTACACAGAGTACACCTACACTGAGTACTGGGTTCCCCTACACGACTTAATAAGCATATTAAAAGATATTTAGTATTTACTTTTATGTATATAAAAAGGTGGAATTCTCATTCATTTTATTGTTTTGTATTATCTAACTGGTTCAGGTCCATCACAAGTAGTTGATGTAGGCTCTGTCTGCTGTGGCACTGTGTAGGCTCTGTCTGCTGTGGCACTATGAAGGCTCTGTCTGCTGTGGCACTATGAAGGCTCTCTGCTGTGGCACTGTGAAGGCTATCTGCTGTGGCACTGTGGCTTGTACATGTATCAATCACGAATCACAGAAGAAAGCCTTAAATGTTTAGCAGCTGAAGACTTAACATAACATTTTAAATACAGCATGAAAGACTTGTTCTTTAACACGGAAAATGATCGCCTCTTCTTGAAATGCATGATGTAGTTTGAAAAATAGACACACTGTGTAGATTGGCTGGTTTGTTATCAGTTACAGAGATATTAGATCAATCGTAGTAGTTTATTTTGCATTCGTTCAGCCACACGCTTCGCCACACACACTTGTAAAATAGCATGTTAACATACCATGGCAACTTTAGCGCGAGTGGCGTTGATCTCGTACTAAACCAAGCACTGCCACCTTACAGTGACACATATACAGTACATACAGCTAAATCTACCGTCTAAGTCAAAACACGTGTATCAGAGTACCTCCCGACCCCCCCGCTCCTCTCAAACATCACAGCTCAACAACCTGAGAACCACAGTTAAAGTTGTTAGGCTGTGACCATTACAACTTGAAAGAATCAGACGTCACTCACGCAGCTAAAAGCCTGAAAACAACTTAACACACACCTCCCAGATTAGACTCATCCCCACCATCCTCTCCTCTTATCCCCCCTCTCACCCTACACTTGACCACATCCCCACCCCTCTCTCTCCCCTCCCCAAGATAACAGCACTGACAGAGTATCCCCCAGATAAGGCACCGGCTCGATGGTGCCAGTATCCGGTCAGCACTCGAGTCGACCGTATCGAACTAGAGCCGGTCGGCAAGATGGAGAACGAAGGCTACAGCGACACCCTGAAGATAGAAGAAGGGGCACACAGCAGCAGACACGTCCCTATGGGCTATGTTGCTCAAGGTGAGATTAGGGGAGATTAGGGAAAGGCAGGGGACACTGCTTGAGCTTAAGGACACACACACACACATAGGGGCATGACATGACATTAGAGGCAAATTTTGGACAATACAAGACTAGGCAAAGCTTTGGTTACCACCTTAGAGGATTATCAGACTTTATGAAGAACTGTATTATTTAAAATTAACCTGAAACCAAAGGATATGTGAAGCTAGGAGAATTAACAGAGATTTGGAAAGCTTAAGAGCATTGCTGGTTATTAGGAAAACTAGATTAAATCGTCCGATATTAGGTAAATTAGAAGACATTTCAATTAACCTAGGAAAGGCTTTGGAATATTCAGGATATCTCAAAAATTATAGTTAAAACTTGGGATATTTAACTGAAGTATGGGCAAGGTAAGAGACAGTATCTGATATTACAGCAAGGTAATAGATAACATCTTGAGGTTAGGGGTAAGGTAAGAGACAATATGTGAGGTTAGGGCAAGGTAAGAGACAATATGTGAGGTTAAGGCAAGGTAATAGACAATATCTGAAGTTAGGACAGGATAAGAGACAATATCTGAGAGTAGGGCAAGGTAAGAGACAATATCTCAAGAAAATGTAGGAGAAAAAAAGAAATTCCATGATAATAGATTATGATATAGTTCCATAGGTTTGAGCAATATTGAACATGCACATTTCTTAATACCTAGCAAAGCTTAGACAGATATTGAAATTTTGGTGGAACAGGTACAAAAATATTTGTGAGGGTAAGGTAAGGGAGACTCAGATAATTAATTACCATCTAGAAGTATACGTGGAGCATTTGAAAGGAGTTGGAAGCTAAATCCACATAGTTTTAGCAGTTTGGGGTAAAGGTACTTTTTGAATGTGTAGGTTATGGGGAAAACATAATGTCTATATTGAAACATTAAGACTGGATTCTGTTTATAGTTAACACCGTTTAAACTGCTCATTTTTTATGATAGAATGTATTCTAGGTTCTGTATTCATATAATAATACTCTCTTCTGAACTAGTCTGAATACAATAGTACACTAAACTAGCTGAACTAATGAGTATGCCATACGGTATTAAGTTGTAATAAGTATTGACATTACTCTTATCAGTTTTAACATCAACTCCATGCGATTCTATTTCTTTCGTAGCTGATACAAGTATCTAGGTGATGTGTGAGTGGACCAAACATCCCCAGGCAAGTATTTCTTATGTCCCGTTACATCTTCTGACAGGTACTGTGTCTAGTGGTCTTAGAAATTTAACTTTGGTCAGAAACTGAAACAAGCTGAAAGAGCCAAGATCTATACCACAACACACGAACACTCATCTGAGAGAATTCAGGTCACTTCGTTCATAAGTCATTTCGATAACGAAATTCCTAACCTAACCTTACCTAATCCAGCCTAACTAGATATAACCTAGCTTAACATAACCCATTATAACCTAATCCAGCCTAACTAGATATAACCTAGCTTAACATAACCCATTATAACCTAATCCTGCCTAACGTGACTGTATATACCGTTTTGCCAAGTGATTAAGGTGGTGGCTATGTCCCTTCACTAATTCCAGGTGGTCCTCAAAGCAGAACAGCACAAGTGACTAAAGTAACTTGTAACATGCGTTCGTGATTCTTTTTACCCCCATGCGTTGTATGACGCATACCAATCACGAATGTGCTGCTCATACCTCCACGGCGTAAAGGATAAAAGGGTTGGAGGAGAGTTTAATGCTCTCTGTGGCCAATTCTTTTCCAGTGGACATGCGTATTCAGAATCATGTTACAGATAAGGGAAGATACTGATTTGTAGGATAAAGATAGTAATTGACAAATATTATGTTTGGATAGATTTTCTTCAAATTGAAACAATTTCTAAGCAAACTTTATATTTAAATACTCGTCCATGCTCTAGCTGGCTCTAACCCATCAGGCTATGCTCGTCCAAGCTCCAGCTGACTCACCCATCAGGCTATGATCGTCCAAGCTCCAGCAGACCCACCCATCAGGCTATGCTCGTCCAAGCTCCAGCAGACTCACCCATCAGGCTATGATCGTCCAAGCTCCAGCAGACTCACCCATCAGGCTATGCTCGTCCAAGCTCCAGCAGACCCACCCATCAGGCTATGCTCGTCCAAGCTCCAGCAGACTCACCCATCAGGCTATGCTCGTCCAAGCTCCAGCTGACTCACCCATCAGGCTATGATCGTCCAAGCTCCAGCAGACCCACCCATCAGGCTATGATCGTCCAAGCTCCAGCAGACCCACCCATCAGGCTATGCTCGTCCAAGCTCCAGCAGACCCACCCATCAGGCTATGCTCGTCCAAGCTCCAGCAGACCCACCCATCAGGCTATGCTCGTCCAAGCTCCAGCAGACTCACCCATCAGGCTATGCTCGTCCAAGCTCCAGCAGACTCACCCATCAGGCTATGCTCGTCCAAGCAGACTCACCCATCAGGCTATGCTCGTCCAAGCAGACTCACCCATCAGGCTATGCTCGTCCAAGCAGACTCACCCATCAGGCTATGCTCGTCCAAGCAGACTCACCCATCAGGCTATGCTCGTCCAAGCAGCCTCACCCATCAGGCTATGCTCGTCCAAGCAGACTCACCCATCAGGCTATGCTCGTCCAAGCAGACTCACCCATCAGGCTATGCTCGTCCAAGCAGACTCACCCATCAGGCTATGCTCGTCCAAGCAGACTCACCCATCAGGCTATGCTCGTCCAAGCAGACTCACCCATCAGGCTATGCTCGTCCAAGCAGACTCACCCATCAGGCTATGCTCGTCCAAGCAGCCTCACCCATCAGGCTATGCTCGTCCAAGCAGACTCACCCATCAGGCTATGCTCGTCCAAGCAGACTCACCCATCAGGCTATGCTCGTCCAAGCAGACTCACCCATCAGGCTATGCTCGTCCAAGCAGACTCACCCATCAGGCTATGCTCGTCCAACCTCCAGCAGCCCCAAAAAACACATTCGTAAATTTTAACCTACTGTATAACCCAAAACGATGGGATATTTTTTACGAATATAATAACATGTGCATAAATTTACGCTTCTAAAAAATAAATCGGTTGTGCGCCAGTGCACTCGAGTACATGGTGATGACTTACACTGATGAGGAGGAATCTTAAGATAGAAGTAATATACCATCCTGAAGAAGTCATATACCATCGTGAAGAAGTAATTTACCATCCTGAAGAAGTAATTTACCATCCTGAAGAAGCAATATACCATCGTGAAGAAGTAATTTACCATCCTGAAGAAGTAATTTACCATCCTGAAGAAGCAATATACCATCCTGAAGAAGCAATATACCATCCTGAAGAAGCAATATACCAACCTGAAGATGCAATATACCATCCTGAAGAAGTAATATACCATCCTGAAGAAGTAATATACCATCCTGAAGAAGTAATTTACCATCCTGAAGAAGCAATATACCATCGTGAAGAAGTAATTTACCATCCTGAAGAAGTAATTTACCATCCTGAAGAAGTAATATACCATCCTGAAGAAGTAATTTACCATCCTGAAGAAGCAATATACCATCCTGAAGAAGTAATTTACCATCCTGAAGAAGTAATTTACCATCCTGAAGAAGCAATATACCATCCTGAAGAAGTCATATACCATCGTGAAGAAGTAATATACCATCCTGAAGAAGCATTATACCATCCTGAAGAAGCAATATACCATCCTGAAGAAGTCATATACCATCGTGAAGAAGTAATATACCATCCTGAAGAAGCAATATACCATCCTGAAGAAGCAATATACCATCCTGAAGAAGTAATATACCATCCTGAAGAAGCATTATACCATCCTGAAGAAGTAATATACCATCCTGAAGAAGTCATATACCATCGTGAAGAAGTAATATACCATCCTGAAGAAGCAATATACCATCCTGAAGAAGCAATATACCATCCTGAAGAAGTAATATACCATCCTGAAGAAGCAATATACCATCCTGAAGAAGCAATATACCATCCTGAAGAAGCAATATACCATCCTGAAGTAGTAATATACCATCCTGAAGAAGCAATATACCATCCTGAAGAAGCAATATACCATCCTGAAGAAGCAATATACCATCCTGAAGTAGTAATATACCATCCTGAGAAGCTATAAACCTTCTTATCTCGTTCGGTCTGTGATTCTGACCACAGAATCTGCTCTTAAAATGAGTTGACTTGTCAATACTCCTCGGCTCCACCACTAAGAGTGGGTATATTTGCCTTCTGCTTCGGGAACCATGACAAATGTTTATTGTATGTGCTCACAAAGCTCTCTTAGATATACTCTTGCTCATAGAAGGTCTTATAGACATTCAGAGTATAGGTTTAAAGATCCCACGGTGAATATATAGTCACTGTAGATTTTGGATTTGCCAATTTCAGATTTAAAGTGTAACGTTGGAAACTTTAGGATTCGTTTTTTTTTTTTTTTTGTAAATTGAAGTCGATGACATAAATTTTCTACGTACACATGAAAGTATACGGTCATCTTGGGCATGTTGCAATGGCCGGCTTGTGGCTCCTATATAAAATATTGTTCAGGTATAAAACAATAAGTTCATGTTCATGGACTTCTGCGGCGTTGAGACCTTAACCCTTTCTCCCTCTCCCTCTCTCTCTCTCTCTCTCTCTCTCTCTCTCTCTCTCTCTCTCTCTCTCTCTCTCTCTCTCTCTCTCTCTCTCTCTCTCTCTCTCTCTCTCTCTAACGATTTGGAATATTTTTTCATTGTCATCGCTAATCCTTTCGTATTGTCATTATGTCTTCTGTAAGAAGAGGAATATTTGGCTGGTTAGAGAGATGGAGGAGAGAGGGGGGAGTCTTGTTGGTGGGAGGGAGTGAGGGAGAGTCGCCGTTCTCCTTCTCTAAGTAAACATGTCTCAGCCATCCATCTTTGCTCTTCAATAATAAGCAGGACGCTGTTGCCAACATCAATCTTACGTCTTACCAGCTGTTAGAGCCCCTTGTCGACTTACCAGCTGTTAGAGCCCTTGTCGACTTACCCGCTCTTAGAGCCCTTGTCGACTTACCCGCTCTTAGAGCCCTTGTCGACTTATCCGCTCTTAGAGCCCTTGTCGACTTACCCTCTCTTAGAGCCCCTTGTCGACTTACCCGCTCTTAGAGCCCTTTGTCGAATTACCCGCTCTTAGAGCCCTTTGTCAACTTACCAGCTGTTAGAGCCCTTGTCGACTGACCAGCTGTTAGAGCCCCTTGTCAACTTACCCGCTCTTAGAGCCCCTTGTCGACTTACCCGCTCTTAGACCCCTTGTCGACTTACCCGCTCTTAGAGCCCTTGTCGACTTACCCGCTCTTAGAGCCCTTGTCGACTTACCTGCTGTTAGAGCCCCTTGTCGACTTACCAGCTGTTAGAGCCCTTGTCGACTTACCCGCTCTTAGAGCCCTTGTCGACTTACCTGCTGTTAGAGCCCCTTGTCGACTTACCAGCTGTTAGAGCCCTTGTCGACTTACCCGCGGTAAAGATCTTGACAAACACCTTAAGATGGCTTCTCATGGATAATTTGTGAATGCTGATCTTTTCTTTATTTTTTGGTCTCTAGTTTCCAAACAAGAATGCTACGAGGATCGTAAAGATTTAGGAATTTGTGGAAAAGGTTTTATGATTTAACTCAGTTGTAATTTGAGTTTTGCAATGTTTTTTTCAGTTTGTGAGCGTGAAAGACAGGTTAAATATATTTCATTATTTCTGTGGCAGTAATTGAGTGTTTCAAGGGCCGACGTGGTGCGACGATTTTAGGGAAACTCAAGGAAGATTTAAGATTTATGTTATATGTCTATAATGTACTTGGCTGTGTGTTTTCCTCAAGTTTTTCTTATATAGCGATTAGATGACAGAGGTTACTGGAGGCGTGAATTGAAAATGAAAAGATGAAAATGATAAAACAAACTGTGGAAAGTATTTTGGCTCATACGAGGCGCCTCCTGTTTACATCCACCCAAACTCAAGTATATATATATATAATATATATATATATATATTTTCTCACGTCTGTTATTTTCCCGGTAATCTGTTCCATAAATCAAGAACCTGTTTCCAAATCATTATTTACTGATAGTTCGTTGTTGATGCTGTTTTTATTGCCTGTTGGTTTGTGTTCCTCTGGGGTTTCAACCCTCGTCCTCCTCCCCCCCCCTCCCTTTGCATGCATGCATTTTTCTGTGTTCAGTCCTTTGTTTTAAATTCTTTCCCCCACCCTGTATCTCTGGTCTATTCCTGTATATTTCTCTTCTTCTCTTTTCTTTACTCTTTTGCCTTTACTCCTATCTTATCTCTTTCTCACTTCCTCTCCCTCTCTATATCAATTCCTTTCTCGCTTCAGCTGTTTCTTACTGTCCACCTGTCTCTACTTTCGTCACTCTCCCTTCTTCCTCTCCTTCCCACATTTTCCATTTACCTCTCCCTCTTCTTCTGTCTCTCTTACTTTTTCTCTCCCTCCCTCCCTCTCTCTCTCTCTCTCTCTCTCTCTCTCTCTCTCTCTCTCTCTCTCTCTCTCTCTCTCTCTCTCTCTCTCTCTCTCTCTCTCTCTCTCTCTCTCTCCTACATTTCCCTCTTCCTTCGCTACCACCCGTCAAACATGGCCTTCCTCTCCCCACATATGGAACTTCTCCACTGGCGCAACAAACAGACAAAACTGCCAGATTTTCGCTTCGTCTAATGGGTGCCGATACCCAGGTCTTTAATGGAAAACCAATGTTGGCAAAGCTGGATACGTGGAAGGAAGCTGTCTATCGGAAGCGTGGCAACCAGGCGGGATAGATGGAAGTAGATAGTCTGGTGGATAGAGGTAGGTGGAGGTAAACGGAAGTTGGAACATGATTGGGTAGGTGTAAGAGATTGATAGTTTGATAGTTAGAGAATGGGAAGAAAGAGTAAATTACCTTTATTGTTGAGAGAGAGAGAATAGAAAAGATAGAGTGCAAAAGAGTTTGCATTGTAACTAGCTTTGTCTTTGTAAGAAAATAATCTTAACAGCAATCTCAATAAATTACAATGCTTGTCTGTCTGTAAGGGGTTAGAGGCCTGACACGCAAGACTAACCTCCTGCAACTTTGCCACTTATTCTTGTGGGGTATGTGCTCAACATGGTTGGGCTGGGATTTGTTCAAATGAAATGAGTGCCACTTGACAAGCCAAAGAAACCTGCACGATGATTTTGGGAATATTATATTTACTGGACTCCAAATTAGTATTATTTTTTGTTCCATAGTATAATATATAACACTAAGAACTGACATCTGCAGACTTTAAAAAATTCTATCAATACATGATATTGATACATTGCATGAAAAGTATGTGTTTATGATGACATCAACGCTGGGTCTACTACCACCATACTCCCCCAGCCCTTGATACCCGTCCACAATGCACAAACACCTTCGTTACATCTGGGATGTGTCCCTGTGACCACACAGCACCCATCAAAAAGCTCTCCGATTTCCCTTTCCAAGGGCCACTGCGCCCGAAATAAACAAAACAAAACACACACACATAAAGGAAGACGTAGAGAGCATGGAGAGGAGAAGAGAGAAAGAGACAGATAATGAGATAGACTGGCAATAACAAGAGAAGGACAGGCAGTGAGAAACAGAATACAAAGACAGCGAGACAGAGAGACAAATATACAGAGAGAGAGAGAGAAACCAGCTCGCCAAGTAGGAAACTTCCTACCCACCTACTGTCTTCTTTCCTACCTATCTTATGTCTTATAAATTGTCATCCACACTTCCGTGGAAATAAATATTCCATTCACCTGGGCTCTAGGAGACTCGAACCGATTAAGATTACTCAATAGCTGCGTCGATAGAGCTTCGGCCCCACACACGTGTTGGGTCCACGGTTCGAGTCTCCTAACAGCCCAGAAGAATAGAATCTAAAGTCTTCTTTCCTACATCCGTAGCGTCATCATTCCTGCCTACCTTCTCTCCTCAAGGTGCAAGCGGTATAAGGGAAATCATCGATGCCAATGACAGACACAGAAAACACCTGCAAATATACACATGGACACACACACACAGGGGAGCTGGTAACATACCAACAGACGCACATTGACCTGTATACACAGGAAACAGGAGTGGTTGTGATAGATCAGGGATAAGGGAGAGATTGTGATGAGACATCATAGGAATGTGGATAGAAAGAATACAATAACATAGACGGTGATAGTGTGAAAAATACAGGATATATTTAATTATCAAATGCAATTCGATCGTCTTTGTAGCAAGTACAAATTAAAGAACTAACGACGTATAGAATGATCAATAATAACCCCAAAATTATTTTGTTCTGGCCTGAACAAGCGGGCCATCTGGAAGACGATAGTCAGAATAGAGTCAATACCCTGAAAATGAACAAAGTTGGAAGGACTCCACGTCAAGGTAAAGGTCTAATGAGCTCCGCATCACTAGGACTGCAGACGTTGGTCTGTTTAATGCAGGAATTCACTTCAGAGGTCTTGAGTTTAACTTTAGCCTAAGGCATCCTTCCAGGCTTGGGAAGTTCCTGAAGACGACCCTTACTCAAACGCTTACTTATGGTTCTTATTTGGAGTTCTTGACATGGCTCCCGAAAGCCTCTTTAACTTTCCGAGGATGATGCTTAGTCAAAGGCCTCTGTCAGGCCTCTGAAGTTTCTGAAGACGATGCTAACTCAAAATCTCAGATTTAGAAATATTTTTGTTTGACATTATTAGAGTCCTTATTTCTAAAGTGTAAAGGAAAATAGTGAGGGGACTCTCCAAGCTTCTGAATAATTCTAGAATTAAATTTCTTAAATGGACTATATATAGAAATGCTTCTTGAAGGAACAAACTCTCCAGGATCGTGAATTGTCCTCAAAGTTGAGGCTTCATCCGTCGGTTGTGGTGAAGAAATCACATGTTCCAATATATATTTAAGTATTCTGTGCGTGCGTTTCTAGTTGTGCTTGCAGGGCATGAGCTTGAGCTCTTGGGTCCCACCTTACAACCTTCATCGACTGGTTCTAGAGTCTTTCAGGTTCTCTCCTCTCCTCATGTTAAGGTGTGTTGGGGTTCAAGGAAGTCCGTGTGCGCCATCTCACTTCTTATCTCACGACATTTATTCAGACATTGAATGACAGTGTTTCTGTCGCTCACTCGAATATTTAGCTTCCAGGAGAACTTGTTCACGCCCACTGATTTTCTTTCTCCCTGTTCTCTGTTCAGACGATATTTCCTAGAGTTCTTCTCACACTCCTCTGTGCACGCCATTTATTCAGTTTAATCTGCACGTGTTAGATCAATTCACAGATGTTTTTCTCGTGATGTGTATGTGAGGTGTTGTATAATGCTCTGTTGCCCTCGATATTATGCCATGCTTGTGCTTATGTGAATTTTCGGTTGTGCTAGCGTGCGGGCGTGTGTGCTAGCGTGTGTGTGTGTGCTAGTGTGCATGTGCGCTAGCGTGCGTGTGTGCTAGCGTGCTTGTGCGCTGGCGAGTACTCACCTAGTTGTACTCACCTAGTTGTGTTTGCGGGGGTTGAGCTCTGGCTCTTTGGTCCCGCCTCTCAACCGTCAATCAACTGAACTAGCAAGTGTGTGAGCTAGCGCGCCAGCGAGTGTGTGTACATATGAGGGTTCTAATGTATTAGCTTTAATAATATTTTCCCTTTACCATATTATGCCCTTTAGGTTTCACGATATTTTCAGCTCTCGTTCAAAATCCATTCCTGTATATAAAACCAATACCTTAACGCGACATATCGTGATAAATATATCAGCTATCAGGAAAACCAATGAAAAATATCTGAACTTGTCACCTGGTTTAAATACCGCCTGAAAAAGACACAAGAGGCACTTAATTTATGGCCGAAACCGCCAATAGCGAGAGAAAGAAAACGAAAGTAAGGAGCCGTGCAACTGAGCGTGTGCAGTATTTTAGGGCATGCTCCTCCATTCTCGTTCCGGAACTCTGAATCGATGCTCTCTGGATGTGCGGCGAAGAATAGAAGACTCTGAGGTCGAAGGTCACCCACCACTAACTAGTACAGGTGGTGGGTGATGGTGATGTACTCCCCTTATAGAGAGCCGGTCGGCCGAGCGGACAGCACACTGGACTTGTGATCCTGTGGTCCCGGGTTCGATCCCGGGCGCCGGCGAGAAACAATGGGCAGAGTTTCTTTCATCCTATGCCCCTGTTACCTAGCAGTAAAATAGGTACCTGGGTGTTAGTCAGCTGTCTCGGGCTGCTTCCTGGGGGTGGAGGCCTGGTCGAGGACCGGGCCGCGGGGACACTAAAGCCCCGAAATCATATCAAGATAACCTCAAGATAACCCTTCTCAATTCTTACGAAGGTAATTCGTTGTGTTCTGTGTATAATGCAAAAATGATAAGGATTTAACATATGTATTGAATGAATAAATCCACAAGGGCCGAGATGAGGATTCTAATCTACGTGCAAGAGCATCCCAGACCCTGCCTTAATCGACTGAGCTACGACATGATATATGTCGTTCATTTGATACATCATGCTATTGGGATTTCTGTGTGTATATATATTGAAGTCAATTGAAGATACTCATTCTTGCTAAACAAGGAGCGAAGATTGTAAACAAAGATTACCAGTTAATCTACTGTGGTGCTGATTTCAGTGTATTATAATTTAAACGTAAAAAATCAAACTGGCCTATAAATGGTTACAGTATATTGTATTAAGCTTCTCAGACTACGAAGGATTTATAAAGTGAGTGTAATTTAAAATTGTAAAGATTTGAAGTTCTGATCTTCAAGAGATGGAGCTCAACCCTCCGTAAGTTAAAGTTCAGTCCTTGAGGCCACTAAAAGTTGAAATTGAGCCTCATACAGTTGAAGTGTTATGTCCCTCAGAAAGGTTGATCGCAAAGAACTTTCTTTAAAACTGGTATATATATATGTAATTATATATATATATAATATATATAATTTTATTATAATGATTATATGTATACACATATACGCAAGCAGTTGAGAGGCGGGACTAAAGAGCCAGAGCGTAACCCCCGCAAGCACAACTAAGTACATGCAAATACACACAGTGAATTGGTAAATACTTTCGCTCTAGACCGAATGAGCTTAAACTTTTTCCCCATTTACTGTGTATAGCCGAGGATGAGGCGAAGGTGAGGAACCTCACTTATGAACCAATAGGTCCATTACACCTTACAAATCTGTTTCCATGATGGCTGGGGGCAGTATGTTGTATGTTCCGTCCTGATCTGGAAGATGGCTCTCAAGAACTCTTGTTCTCGAGTATAATTTGGTGCTGTTGATAGCTGGCTTGGTGTGTTTGATGTGTGTGCAATGGTGTGCAATGCCTCGCCAATGTCCAGTCTTCTGTTTTCGCTGCATATATCGATTATTTTGTAATTGTCAACATTTCTCTGGTTACATGTAGAGATTTTCCTTGCTAGGACCTTGCTGTTTGTGCACTTGATCACTTGCTGGGAGGTTTTGCCCGAGTTATTCTGTAGTAGTCAGGAAAATAATCAACAAGATCTTGTAGCGGAAATAATATCTTGCTGAATCATTTAATGACGAGTTGGCAGGAGCTCAAAGTTTATCGGAGCGAATGGTATAATTGATGGCCAAATTGAGAGTTGGTAATTGAATAGCGAAGATTGTAATTGGTGGTGATTACAGGGGTATAAGGTAATTACAAACAAGGAAGGTAATTAAAAGGCTTGGTAATTGAAGATTAAAAGCAGTGTAGGAAAATTTGAATAACTATAGCGATGGTTTAGAATGCGTGTCATAGGTATGAGGGTTAGTATGTAAGCATGAATATGTGCTATATGTATATGTGCTATATATTGGTATGTATGTATGAATTTGTGATATATCAAGGGTAGTATGTACGCATGAATGTATTTCCATGCATATATGTTTGCATGCATATTTATAACTCATTTTAAATTATTTTTATATTTATTTATATAACGATTGCTTAAATTAAATGCTAATGTATTCACCTAGTTGTGCTGGCGGGGGTTGAGCTCTGCTCTTTCAGACCGCCTCTCAACTGTCAATCAATCAACTGTTATTAACTACTAACTAATTTGTTTTCCACACACACACACACACACACACACACACACACACACACACACACACACACACACACACACACACACACACACACACACACACACACACACACAAAGTATTGATAAGGTAGATAAGGATAAACTGTTTAACACCAGGGGTACACGAACAAGGGGTTACAGGTGGAAACTGTGTATCCAAATGAGCCACAGGGACGTTAGAAAGAACTTTTTCAGTGTCAGAGTAGTTAACAAATGGAATGCATTAGGGAGTGATGTGGTGGAGGCTGACTCCATACACAGTTTCAAATGTAAATATGATAGAGCCCAGTAGGCTCAGGAATCTGTACCCCAGTTGATTGACATTTGAGAGGCGGGACCAATGAGCCAGAGCTCAACCCCCCGCAAGCACAACTAGGTGAGTGCACACACACACACAGGAAGCAGCCCGTAACAGCTGTCTAACACACAGGAACATATTTACTGCTAGATAACAGGGGCATCAGGATGAAAGAAACTCTGCCCTGTCTCTGAAACTCTGTCTTTGCCGGCGCCGGGAATCGAACCCAGGCCACAGGATTACGAGTCCCGCGCGCTGTCCACTCAGCTACCAGACCCTTACCAGCTACCAAAATGTGGCTATTTACTTTTAATAAGATATCAGTATATGTTATATTCCATATGTTTATGTTAGTGAATGTGACCAAAAGGGTTAAATAGAAGATTCTAGCAGAAATCTTCTCTATATTCCTTATGACACGTAAACTAAATTTAACTCCGAATTGAATAAATGCCAGAAACTAGGCTTAGTCATCTCAGTTGAGAAAGCAAAAATGCTGAATCAGCGCCCAGGCAGATGGCAAGGTGCTGTTTGCCAGGTGCAGCTGCATGATGGCACTGTATAACCCTTGGTCTTGATGTCCCACTGACAGCCATGTTGTAGCCAGACCTGAAGCAAAAGGGAATTGACACTAGTTATTACATCTAAGCCGACCTATTATGCAAGAAGAGCCTCATATCTATGGATCATCCACTAAGGTCAGCAGATTCCTAGACGTTATTAATGCTAGGCTTACTTAGATTACAAGTAGTTCTGGGAGTTTGCACCACCAACTGAAGTAGATCTAATCACATGTTAACGTTATCACCAGATCAATTCACATACCCTACGTCACTATCTAGTGGACCAAACTCTCACAAGTCAAGCCTGGCCTCGGGTCGGGCTTGCGGAGTAGAAGAACTCCCAGAACCCCATCAACCAGGTACCAAACAGGTAACCAGGTATGTAATTGAATGTGTAAAGATCTCGGAGTTCGGAGACAAGTCTATTACAAATGTTCAAGAAAGGTGTACTTCATTGTAAACAATGCACAACCAGAAGTCTTGAGTAGATATCCAAAGTTTCCTTACTGTAGGTACTACATCCACATGAATGTTTACATTAGCTGCTACCCATTGGATGGGTGACGCACGGCAACCGTGGAACTGCCTGGCTCCAGATGTTTCTCGGTTTTGTGGGTAATTTCTAGATTCATTTTATAAAAGACTATTACCATGATCACTAAACTGCGTAACTAGCTTCACAAGATTGTTACTTGCTTAAATATATGAATTTTTGGATTCTGAACCCATTATGCGCCTCTGTAACCCTTAGCACTAACGTCCACGGGATGGGTATGGGGTCCACTACTGCCCACGGGATGGGTATGGGGTCCACTACTGCCCACGGGATGGGTATGGGGTCCACTACTGCCCACGGGATGGGTATGGGGTCCACTACTGCCCACGGGATGGGTATGGGGTCCACTACTGCCCACGGGATGGGTATGGGATCCACTACTGCCCACGGGATGGGTATGGGATCCACTACTGACCACGGGATGGGTATGGGATCCACTACTGACCACGGGATGGGTATGGGATCCACTACTGACCACGGGATGGGTATGGGATCCACTACTGCCCACGGGATGGGAATGGGATCCACTACTGACCACGGGATGGGTATGGGATCCACTACTGCCCACGGGATGGGAATGGGATCCACTACTGACCACGGGATGGGTATGGGATCCACTACTGCCCACGGGATGGGAATGAGTGCATAATAAATGAACAAAATAAAAATATTTCCTACGCTCTTCTTAACTTCGTAAGAAAATTGATAAATGAACCCCAAAGTTCATTTTGCAACTGATATTGACCTGACGACAGCGGTACATTTCAATGATGTTCTCAGTATCTTCGGAGGCTGAGAGGAACTGGATACAAATTACTTATTCAAAGAGTTCACTACAAATTACCTGATGTTGAAGTATATATAGCGGTGTAGGATAAGGTGAAGTGAGGTGCTGCCTAGTTGATGTTTGCTGGGGAAGTTGGTTAGGTGTGAGGTAGTTATTTTGTCTTAGGTATATCCTATCATCCCGAAGACCAAGTGTATACTGGATAAGTGTTTGATATGTAGCGCTTCGCCTAAGCCTACTCTTCTGTTGATGTTGACCAGACCACACACTAGAAGGTGAAGGGACGACGATGTTTCGGTCCGTCCTGCACCATTCTCAAGTCGATTGGAACTTGACAACTTGTTGTTGTTGTTGTAACAGCTGTCGATTACATTGGTGTTGGTCAGGATATTTCTGGTGATGGTCTGGTTGTGTGTAGGAATATGCTCATTGATGGAACCTTGTTGTTTGTCCGTTATCTGGCACCTTGGGCAAGATGGTCCTGCCTGTATTTTGAGGTCATCGAGATTAACAGTTCCCAAATGGACTTGTAAAGGCATTGATGACATTTGTGTCCTTCAGTGTGTTTCGTTTGGTGTCAGGAGAGTTCTTCATGAGCAAGTTGGCTGTCTACTTACTCTTTGTGTATATAGTGAGCTATATACACAAAGCTTTTTGAATCTTCTGATCAGTGTCGGTAGTGGGTCGCGTTTCTGTCAATGATTGCTTTCAGGACTATTTCCTCCGTATTGTGAGCCGATGAAAAGAAGTTCCTGTGAAGAGATTTATAAGAGAAATTGTCTATAGTGTTGACGTTTATATATTCCTTCAGCGTAACTGTTTTGAGTATACATTGCTGACATAGTCCAGGCCTAAGGCAACCTCTGCGCATATATTCCAGGACACCGGGGTATCTCCTGGTATATATAAGCCAGATATCACCCCACGGCCACCTGGATCACTTCTTAATTATCACGCCTTTGCCACCTTGTTCCCTTGTCAAATATTTCCAAATGACCACCTTGTTCCATCCTGTCAATTATCACCCAATGACCATTTTGTTTCCCCTATCAATTATCACCTTGTTCCCAGTCAGTTATCATGCCATTGGTTACCTTGTACTCCTGTGAACTCATTACCCCATCAGGCCTTGTCGAATCTAAGCATTACTTAGGTGGAGTATACTCATGAAAATACACTAACATCAGCCGTATAACTGTCACTTAACTCTACGATGTAACGTTGGTTAACCTAATTATGAGGAGGACGGAGTGAAGGGAATTGTCTCCAAGCAATTTGGGTCATCAGGGATCGAACACCGACATGCAATATGGCCAGTACATCTGGATAAAGCATAGATGACAACTCTCAAACCACATCAAAATTGACCCTTCCCCCTCTCCCCCCCCACATGCAGGTCGGCGTTCTATTCCCGACCGTCCACAAGTGGTTGGGCACCATTCCTTCCCCTGTCCCGTCCTATCCCAAATCCTTATCCTGACCCCCCTCCAAGTGCTATATAGTCGTAATGGCTTGGCTCTTTCCCCTGATAACTCACTCCCTTTCCCCCTCCCCCCCATGCCACCCTCAGGGAGAAAATCAGGCAGGATCGACGCTGAGCAGGGCGAGCACTTCCTGCCTCCAGGGATAAGTGGCATCGTTACAATAAAGATGCTTGCGGGGGGGAGATGGTGGTAGGGGTGCTGTGATGTGGAGGCTGCGGTGCCGGAGATGACGGCCGCAGGAGACGTATCTCAGGAGAGATTATTGGACCTGTTTTAAGAGGGAAAACGGGGGAAGAGGAAGAAAGAGAGAGAGAGAGAAGGGATAGGCGCGATATGAAGCACAAGAAGAGTATATGGATGAATGATCAATAAATGGAATGAAAGGGAGTTCTGAGAATCAAAATGAGGAGTATAGAATAAGAGGAAAAGATACACGAAGGAGGAGAACTAGTGAACTGAATAAAAACTAAAGGGAAAACTGATGACACAAGGAAAGGTTGAAGGATACGAGGGAGAAAGAGTCCTGCAAGATCCGTTCATTAGGATAGTAAAAAGGGAAAGTGATCCTAAGAATCAGGTAATGGAGGGTGGAGAGTCGCTCGTCATGGGACACACAAGACCACCCTGGCAACCTTCTCATATTTTCCTCTGATGAAACTATAACAGCAAGCCTCCCTGGCTTTGTTGACACATTCCCCACAATAACTTCAATAAAATGAAAAAGATACAAGAAATTAAAAAAATGTAATAACCTTTATATCAGAGATATCCTCACAATACCATATATATATATATATATATATATATATATATATATATATATATATATATATATATATATATATATATATATATATATATATAAATATATATATATATACAGAGAGAGAGAGAGAGAGAGAGAGAGATTGGTATATTTTTATTCTGATAATCAGTTGCAAGTTGAACAATATGTTACAGATATTAATTCCAATGATATCCCATTATAACTATCGGCTGGAACTATTTGTTCTCCCCTGATGCAAACCTATTGAAATATATACTTTTATTTTGAATTAGTTGGGTTATCGACCTTGATAAGTATATTAGCGGCGAGATACGGGCGTCGGGCAGCAGGCCGGAGTCAGCACCGGGTCTGGTTAGGTGGGACTTATGGCCAAAGTTAACTTGTACATTATGTGGAGTAAGAATAGGACCAATGGTTAGTGTGGGGTTATGGGGGGGGGGAGGGCTTAGTGGTGAGGGTAGCTAAGTGAGGGGTGAGGGAAGCAAGTGAGGGGTGAGGAGCTATTAGGGTAGGTAGTTAGTGAGTGCGAGGGTCTAATAGTGAGAATAGTGAGGGTAAGGGGCTAGTAGTGAGTGTGAGGAGATAATAGTGAGGGTGAGAGCTAATCGTGAGGATAATCAACAGTAGTAAGAATGAGGTGTGGTGGCTAGTAGCGAGAGTGAGGTGTGGTGGCTAGTAGCGAGAGTGAGGTGTGGTAGCTAGTATCGAGAGTGAGGTGTGGTGGCTAGTAGCAAGAGTGAGGTGTGGTGGCTAGTAGCGAGAGTGAGGTGTGGTGGCTAGTAGCGAGAGTGAGGTGTGGTGGCTAGTAGCGAGAGTGAGGTGTGGTGGCTAGTAGCAAGAGTGAGGTGTGGTGGCTAGTAGTAAGAGTGAGGTGTGGTGGCTAGTAGCAAGAGTGAGGTGTGGTGGCTAGTAGCGAGAGTGAGGTGTGGTGGCTAGTAGCAAGAGTGAGGTGTGGTGGCTAGTAGCAAGAGTGAGGTGTGGTGGCTAGTAGCAAGAGTGAGGTGTGGTGTGATGAGAGGTAATGTTCTGTAAATAATGAATGTTTGAATTTTCTGTTGCTTTATGTTCAGTGACAGATCTTTTTTTTCTTATATAACCTATAAGTAGGTTATAATATACACAGAAATCACAATAGCGTGATGCATCAAATGAACAAATCCACAAGGGCCGTGATGAGGGTTCGAACCTACATCAGGGATGATCTCAGACGCTCCTTAGTCCCGGACGATCATCCCGGACTTAGGTTCGAACCCTCATCACGGCCCTTGTGGATTTGTTCAAGGTTATAATATATTCTGGCGTAGAGGCGCAGAGTCAATACTCCACTCATGCATGGTCATGTTTGGCCGCTGTGGCAGAATTGTGGACGGTCCCAAATTTTATAAATCACGATAGATCACTTACATCAAATTTGGTACCATCTATTTAGTTGAACGTCAGATGTGAAAAGCTCCATGAGTAAGAATCACCAATGTTGAAAAACATAAATTTAAATAACCCAACTACTTGGTCTGGTCGGTACAACGACAGCCTCACTTCTTGTAGGTCGGAGTTCGATCCCCGATGGCCTAAGTAGTTGGGCAGTATTGCTTCCCTTCGTTCTGTCCCAGCTCCTTTCCCTTATACTCCTTCCTAGTGCTATAGTCTTACGGGGTTAGTGTTTCCTCCTGGTAATTCCCGTTCAATCCCCGACCGTCCAAGGGGTTGGGCACCATTCCTTTCCCTCCGTCCCATCCCAAATCCTTTTCCTGACTCCTTCCAAGTGCTATATAGTCTTAATGGCTTGGCGCTTTCCCTTGATAGTTCCCTACCCTTCCTGGTAATTCCCTAACCTTACAGTAGTAAAGGATTTTCAACATGGCCTTATTACTAAAGACAATGATCGTTGCCGAATTTACTCTCGTTCTTTTCACATGTATGAGGTAGCAGACGGCGTCACGGGCTACCATATATATCCACACCTAAGTAACGTTTTAGAGGTTTGACCAAACCACACACTAGAAGGTGAAGGGACGACGACGTTTCGGTCCGTCCTGGACCATTCTCAAGTCGATTGAGCCATTCTCACAATCGACTTGAGAATGGTCCAGGACGGACCGAAACGTCGTCGTCCCTTCACCTTCTAGTGTGTGGTCTGGTCAAACTACTTCAGCCACGTTATTGTGACTCATCGCCTGCAACATTTTAGATTCTAAGCGAGATATTGATGAAGAACTTAGTGGATCGTGGTACTTTGGAGGACCCTGTACTCTACCTCCGAGATCAGAGGCTTACAACCATAAATGGGGTTAAAGACTAGGGGGCCAGATTCACGCAGCAATTTCGCAAGTACTTACGAATTAGTACATCTTTCCTCAATCTTTGACGGCTGGCTTTGGTTACATTTACTAAACAGTTTACAACCATAAAAACTTGCCAATCAACTGTTGTTATTGTTATTGTTATAAACAGCCTCCCGGTGCTTCGGAGCTCATTAACTGTTTAATAATTGCAACCAAAGCCGTCAAAGATTGAGGAAAGATGTACACGTTCGTAAGTATTTGCGTAACTGCTTCGTGAATCTAGCCCTAGGAAGAGAGTAGATCCAAGTAGAGCCCCAGAACTCTGTTGTGGGACTTGTTCGCCATATACACAATAGTTGAGGTTTGTACGGTGATTCCGTCTTTGTGTATGTTTTGTATGTGTTTTGTTTAAGATAAATTCGTTATATAAATTATACTGAATTAGAACATCGAAGATGCTCTAAACCCAATGCATTTCACTGAATATCTTTTAGCTAAATAGTCTACGTATTTTACCAAGAATCAAAGCATAATTTGACGTTTGAAGGCAGACAAAAGGGAATATCAGAGAGCATTCCTCCGGGATAGAACAACGCACAACAATATAAATTAGAACTTTTCATTACCTTCTCCCCAACCAATGTTCAGCTGAATACAAAGTTGCCTTTAGAACCCCACAATGTGTAATTAGTGCTCACCGCGGCCATTACTACGTACTTGGAGGCGAAAATGTAGTTACGAAACGTTTGTAAAATTGTGACAAATATCCATTTTTTATGTTTAAACGTTGGTGTCTGAAACGACGTTGGGAATGTCTGAAAGTGTGTTGGAGGTGTCTGAAGTTGTATTTGGAGGTTGTATCTGACGTTGAGCTAGATCACAGTTGGAGAGTTTAATGTATTTGAGTCGAAGATTTTTATTTTGAAATTCCCTCTTTGAAATTTTTATTTTGAAATTTTGATAAAGATTAAGCCACCCAAGAGGTGGCACGGGCATGAATAACCCGTAAACAGGACTGATGTTGATTTCAAACACAAATGACCAATTATATCATTCTTATTTTCTTGTGATAAGAAAATAATAATATACATCTGCGTTTATGCCTATATAAAAGGGTGCTTGCCTTCCCGTGCGTGCACGTGCCTAGATATAAAAGGATCGAGGGGAAAAAAAGTGATACGCAAGGTCTAATATCGAAAGTCCTTTCAGAAGTGAGAGGCAGGAAATGGAGGCACGCAAAAACAAAGAAGATGATTTACCTCGTCACTGCTCTTATACTGTGCCTGAGACCATGGGTGGGGAGGCGGCCACGAGCAGGAGAAGCCCAGAGTGCCCCCCGCGGAAGATAACACTAAAATGTCTATAATTAATGTGCGAAAATAAAAGGTTTACCTTGTATTACTCTGTATTAGGATACATGGCGAGATGCCCTTAAAGAGTTCGGAGTCCGGTGATCAAACAGAGGAATTTTAATAGATATATGTCATGTTTGTGTTGCAGAGACTAATACTGTTGTCAATGCTTCGTATGACTGCTACGGAAATAATTGTTTTTAGGTAGTTCTGAAGTGATATTATTTCACTGAAGTGTTAACCGATTGTGGACGCTATAGAGAACATGCTTAGCTGGTATGACTATATAGCACTTGGAAGGTATATCAGGTCGTGAATTAAATTAGGTAAGCGATGAGAACCTATATTAGGACTAGGATTGTTTAAATAGGTCTAGGACAAGATTAGTTAGGTTGTATAGTTACTTTTCCAGTTTTTGATCTGGAATTTGGATTATTTCAATAGCATAAAACGTAATCTATTTTGGGAATACAACATTGGCCAATAGTTGCTATAAGTGGTATCATTTTAGGAGGATGGGTTTAAGGCTACTCAACTCGACTCTTTCGTTCAAATATCACGATAATACTTTATATTTCATAACGCTGCGGTCCCATATAACTATCTCACTATCAAAAGTTATCAAATATCGGTGTTGCTGGGGCTCTCCGCTCAGTGTTGCAATATTGCAAATATTTCATGTTTCGCGACGATTTTGCACTTCCACATTCTATCCCAAAATTTTGCTCCTGTCATTCTTCAATGGAAAATGTTGATAATAAAATTTACAGCTGCTCAAGATACATTATTTTCACTAAATGGTTAATAGCAGGAATATTAGCATATAATAATTTTGTTATGATTTTTTATTTACAAAAATACTCACGTTTGAGTATTTTTGTATTTCAGTATTCTGTGGAAACATGGTATAATTGGGCAATTAGGCTGCTAATCACGCACAACGTTTCGGGCAAAGTTATATATAACGTCACGGAGTACATATTGCCCTTTATAGAAGCTGATGCACTGTCATTTCAGCCTTTTCACAATGTATTATTGCTTCCTTTATTTGCACAGTTCAAATTAAAATTTACTAATAATATTGTACTTGAGACAAAGGCTGTTCTGTAATGTAAATTTAAATATAAAATCCACGGCATTCAGCTTTTAATTTCATTTAATGCCAATTATGGAAATGTGGATAATAAATGATAAACTTGACGTATATCACTCATACCTGCTATCATACTTCCTCCAATTCAGTATGTTTTCTAGTAGTGTATGAGAGCGATAATCTGTTCTACCTCTGTTGTAGCTCTTCAAGTGGATTATCAGAACGATAATCGGCAGCAAACACTGTAGCCGCTTCATCCTTGGAAACTGCGCGAAGCATTTGGCACCATCCCCGCCTTCCCTGACGGTGGCGTGGAAAGAAATACCCTTGAGCCTCCAGGACGCCAACGGGAGTCTTAGTAAGCCAGCCTGCAGGGGAACTGCGCGATGTGTACAAACACAGCTGATGCTAAGAGCAGATATCCCTGATAGCTTCTGCCGGTTCACGGGGAACTGGTAAAGTTCAAAGATGGAGGCGGAGAGAGAGAGAGAGAGAGAGAGAGAGAGAGAGAGAGAGAGAGAGAGAGAGAGAGCGAGAGAGAGAGAGAGAGAGAGAGAGAGCGAGAGAGAGAGAGAGCGCGAAGGAGAATGAGAGGGAAGAAATTATTAACGGACGCTGCAAGAGAGAGGAAGTGACTAGAGGGGTGGAAGAACCCTTCAGAGAAGAACTCGAAGATAGAACAATGCTAATGAAGCAGAGGAATTATTACCCGTAATCATTAAGAGCAGAAAATGTAGTCTTTATGATGGTGTGAGAGAGATGTGTCCGTCACGGAGACCTGTAGAAGACAAGGGACAGAAACGTGCTCGCCACCTTTCAGGCCAAACTGGTAGGGATGATCAAGCTTGTTGCTATCTTGAGAAATTCCAATTAGGGCTCATTGAAATATATATCCTAAAGGGATTAAATTTCGTGAATTACATAATCATCTTAAGAACACTTCAACGAAAACCACAAACATATATCCTGAAGATGGCCGAAGTTCCTTCAGAATATAAACGTGTCAACAAAGATATGTAAGTTATTGTATTATCAATAATAGCTGCGAATAGGTAGAGGGGAGATGTATGGGAGGACCCAGGAAAGGATGGGAAAAAGGGTGTGTGTACGGGAGCAGAATTGAGAGCGTTAGAGATGTAGTTTTAACAGAATATAGGATTAGAGTGGAGTGAGTGAGTGAGGGAGCGAGGGAGCCTGAATTGCTTAAATCAGAGGTCACAGCTTGTCAGCTAAAACTTTCTCCTTAATGGTACCTAAACATTATTGCCCAGCTCGAGCACCAAGTGAAGAAACCAAGCCACCATGACCTGCTTGTTTACACATTATTTGTGTGATTTAAGAGTAGAATGAGCAGTAATTCACCTGAAAAGGATGTAGAGAAAGTAAATGAAAATAGAGAAGAGAGAAATGAAAAAAGATTAAGATTATGAAAGAGAGGAGCACATACGTCAACAGGTACGTCGACAATGCAAGTGAGGGATGCAGGAGGTTGACCTCACACTCGTGTTTTGAGTGTATCGAGGACGAGTCCATATCACGTGTGTTTAGGTGTTTAAAGAAGCTTTTTGGAGACTGAGGGGAAAGTCTGTGGTTCGAGGGGAGGGAGAGAGTAGGGGAGACGCCTGGTTTAATGGCCTGGGAGAGACTGCTGCGTTGCCTAGGGTGAGGGGCCCTGAAGGGAAGGGAGAGGGTATAGTTTGTGTGTGTGTGTGTGTGTGTGTGTGTGTGTGTGTGTGTGTGTGTGTGTGTGTGTGTGTGTGTGTGAGTGTGTGAGTGAATGCTTGTGCCTTTATGTGTGTGTGGGTGGATGAGGGTAGTTTATAGGGTGGGTTGATGAAGGGGGTTTGGGTGATTGTATGTGTGTGTTTTTGAGTCTACATGTGTGTGTGTGTGTGTGTGTGTGTGTGTGTGTGTGTGTGTGGGTGGATGAGTGAGGGAGGGGATTTCTGTGTATAACTTGTCTGTTTGCTAGAAAAAATAATTTGTTAATATTTTGTAATAATAATAATAATAATACAATTATCAATAACTACCAATAAAATAACATTAATAAAATATCCAACTATAAAATGCAGGGAACTTTTCTTCACGACAAAGTGTGGATTAGACGCACTAATCTGACCCGTACCAAACCTCAGAGTGCCGAACAAAAGGATTAGATTCCTCACATCTTCGAAGAGTCTCCTTGGCACTCTCCTCCACCGTAATATATTTGGCATCACCGAGTCGAAGGTCAAACCCATCCTTATAAATCGCCTGTCAATGAGAATTTCTAAATCACAGCTATTATTGGACGAAACCATATCAGTATCACTGGGATTTTTCTCATAACTCAAGATATTGAGGATGGATGTTATATATATATGGCAGAGGAGCGTATAATGTTGCTCATACCAGCGTATAATGTTACTCATACCAGCGTATAATGTCGGGCAGACGTGTAAAATATTAACGTAAACATTTACACACACACACACACACACACACACACACACACACACACACACACACACACACACACACACACACTTTGAATGCTTGCAAGCACTTCAGCTTACTACCTCTTGGAACACTTCATTAGACATTCTTCTTGTAGGTCACTATCCCCCGTACTCTGTGCCAGTCTGCACGGCCTTAGCTCTCCGATCTTCTCTCCTCCTCCGTTCATTCCTTGTCTTATCCTTCATTCCTTTCCACACCTTTCTCACGTGCTTCTTTAATTATATTCTTAGATTTCTTTTTAAGTGTGATTCCTTAACGAGTTTCCTTCATCCTTTATACCTTCCAGTTCCTCATTCCCTTATTTCTCCTCTTCCTCTTTCTTCGTTTTCCTCCAGTCTACCAATTACCTTTCCCATCAACTTACCCTCTCGTCTTTCCCTTCCATCTACAATTGTACATGTTCCTCTCCCCTCTTGCCCTCGCCTGGTACCAGTGGTGCCTTTGTTATGGAAGAGGAGGGAATTCTGCCAGTTAGTTAGTTTCCCCTTTTTTAATGATCTGAGTTCGCTGCCCTCTTTTTTACCTCGTCTTCACCATCCACCCATTTCCTCCGTCTCTCACATCTCCCCCCCTCTTTTGTTTTCCCTCTGACACCTTTACTAGACAATCTTTTGCTTCATCTTTCCTTTCCTCAACGTCACGTAGGTGAACTATAAGGTCGACCCCTTCCACTCGGTAACTCTGCCGAGCACCACACACACACACACACACACACACACACACACACACACACACACACACACACACACACACACACACACACACACACACACACACACACACACACATGGTGGACATGAAGATCTTCCAGGAAGATGAATTCAGCATTATACGAGGGCAAAATATTTCCAAATCGCTGAGCGAAATACAAAGACGTCGATAGTTAGTAAGACGAGAGTCAGGATAAAGCCCCATAAGTCATTTTGGATATAGAGCACTGACAAAAGACTCTTATAGAGCCAGAGACCATCACAGTTTAGAGAATCTAATTTGGAGAAAGGAAAAAAAATAGACAAGAGGCGATGTTGAACAGAGAACCCATAATAAATACCACAGATATCTTAGAAGTTGAATTCTTACCTTTTTGAGACATAGATGTGAATAGTTACAACGGACCTTGAATAGTGCCGATCTACGGGCTCACCATAGCCCGTGCTACTTGGAACTGCTTGTTCCAAGTAGCGAATCTTTAACAACAACAACAGTGCCGATGTTGTAAAGGACTTTTAAAGTCCAAAGTGGTTACGTACTCAATCCTCGACTTGGAAATTCGTAGCCTGACGGGGATTGGTCCAGCCCCGAGAAGGTACTCGTAAATTGATTAGTGTGTTGAGTGTGACCCAAATATGAGGGCTACTTCAATTGTGAGGCGTTGTGAATACAGTGAGTGAAAAGAGGTAAGGAACTCCACGCGATACTTTTCACTCGTATGAGGCACGTAAAGGAGTCCCTTTCTCATACATAAAGAGGAACGTAATACGGTATACATATCCATCTTTAATGCATAAATATGCACTTAATGCTTTAGACATGATGTTTATACTTGAAGATGCATTAAGAAGGGGGGGGGGATACATATTCCTTGTGTCATATGTAATGAGGCACATAATGAGGTATACATATCCCCTTTCCCCATACATAGTGAGATACATATTGACGTCATACACCATTCTTTCTCATCACAGATTACCCCTTTACCTTAGTTCTCTTATAGGTGAGATAAATTAATAACAATAATTATTATTTCGTATGTATAACTTTGTATAATGTATGCATAACTGTGTATAAGAATGACAGTACATATATTTTTCTCTTTACAGGTGAGTATCAGTGACTTAGGACCAAGAGATGATATTTTCCGCCGCCAAGTGAGTACTGAGTTTATTGTTTTGTTAGGTAAGGTGTTAGGTGTCTTACCTGTGGGTTAGGTAAGGTGTTAGATGTCTTACCTGTGGGTTAGGTAAGGTGTTAGGTGTCTTACCTGTGGGTTAGGTAAGGTGTTAGGTGTCTTACCTGTGGGTTAGGTAAGGTGTTAGGTGTCTTACCTGTGGGTTAGGTAAAGTGTAAGGTGTCTTACCTGTGGGTTAGGTAAGGTGTTAGGTGTCTTACCTGTGGGTTAGGTAAGGTGTTAGGTGTCTTACCTGTGGGTTAGGTAAGGTGTTAGGTGTCTTACCTGTGGGTTTGGTAAGGTGTTAGGTGTCTTACCTGTGGGTTAGGTAAAGTGTTAGGTGTCTTACCTGTGGGTTAGGTAAGGTGTTAGGTGTCTTACCTGTGGGTTAGGTAAGGTGTTAGGTGTCTTACCTGTGGGTTTGGTAAGGTGTTAGGTGTCTTACCTGTGGGTTAGATAAAGTGTTAGGTGTTTTACCTGTGGGTTAGGTAAAGTGTTAGGTGTCTTACCTGTGGGTTAGGTAAGGTGTTAGGTGTCTTACCTGTGGGTTAGGTAAGGTGTTAGGTGTCTTACCTGTGGGTTAGGTAAGGTGTTGGGTGTCTTACCTGTGGGTTAGGTAAGGTGTTAGGTGTCTAACCTGTGGGTTAGGTAAGGTGTTAGATGTGTTACCTGTGGGTTAGGTAAGGTGTTAGACGTCTTACCTGTGGGTTAGGTAAGGTGTTAGACGTCTTACCTGTGGGTTAGGTAAGGTGTTAGACGTCTTACCTGTGGGTTAGGTAAGGTGCTAGGTGTCTTACCTGTGGGTTAGGTAAGGAGTTAGTTGCCTTAGGCGTACCGTTATTTAGAACAGTGTTCTAATAATTTGATGCATATTTTAAGTATTTTTTTTTATTACGACGTGTTGATGGTACGAGAAGATATGAGAGCGTCCGGTGATTACTATACAAACAGCGACTTGTATTACGTGTATTAACGTGTACAGTTTCCCTTAAGAACTGCTTGCTGGTTGTCTCTTTTGAGGCTATATATATATATATATATATATATATATATATATATATATATATATATATATATATATATATATATATATATATATATATATATATTCAGTAGGATCGTCTGAGACATGACGAATAAGATTGAATGATGTGGCAGGATGTCACTGTACCTCCATAGATTGCAAGATATCGCTGAACCGTTATAGATGGCAGGATATCACAGTACCTCTATAACGATTTGGTCTGGATGTGATCCTGGCCAGGGTCAATTGACTGGGCACTAATCCTCAGCTGTTCGCCCCTGTGCGCCCAGCAGTAATTGGGTACCTGGTAGTTAACCGGTTGGCGGGTCGTGTTCCGGAGGAAAGCTATAGTTAGGTAAGGCTTGCCATAAGTTATGGGAAGGGAAAACTCTCAGCCTGCTAACAGGAGTCAGAAGTCAGCTGCTCCTGTACCCACTTATGTAAAATAAATACATAAATAAAGCACTATGACGTAATCGGTAACCTCTTCGCTTGTGATTGACTTTCCATCAAGAGATTTTTGGCCGGGAAAGATGGCGCCACAGATTTCCGAAGCACTTAATTGATAAACATTGGAGGACGAAGACGTGTGACGTGTTGAGCAAGATGGGGTGAGGGGTCCCCTGCTGGACGAGCCACACTGGGACGTGTACATCACGGTGGGAAGTAGGGAAGTGTACATCACTTCCCTACTTCCCTACATCAGTAGGGAAGTGTACATCACTTCCCTACTTCCCTACATCAGTAGGGAAGTGTACATCACTTCCCTACTTCCCTACATCAGTAGGGAAGTGTACATCACTTCCCTACTTCCCTACATCAGTAGGGAAGTGTACATCACTTCCCTACTTCCCTACATCAGTAGGGAAGTGTACATCACTTCCCTACTTCCCTACATCAGTAGGGAAGTGTACATCACTTCCCTACTTTCCTACATCAGTAGGGAAGTGTACATCACTTCCCTACTTTCCTACATCAGTAGGGAAGTGTACATCACTTTCCTACTTTCCTACAACAGTAGGGAAGTAGCCTACATCACTTTGGGAAGAAGTCCCTGCTAGACGAGCCGGATTGTTGTGTTTCGATCATGGTCAAGGAATTAATGAAATAACTATGGCCAGAATACGCCACGAGTGTTGCTGGGTGTCGGATGCATCCGGGTCTCAGAGCCCTTCAACACTTAGGCAATCGATGGTGGAGTGGTTATAGAACTGAGCAGTACTATATAGTGTACTGCCGCCGCCCCCCCCCTCCCTCCCTCCCCCGCATCCATCCACCACCCTCACCCTTGCTCCCAATACCAACAAGATACCCATCACTGGAAGCCTCGGAAGTGCATTAAATATAAGCGCTATAAACTTTGACGATAAATTGGTCTCTATGGAACGTGAGTTGCATTAAGCGGGAGAAAATCTTTCTGGCCGACGTAACACGAATACCAATTTGTTTGCCTAAATAAAAATAAATTATGGATAGCCGAATTAAAAAAAATCAATTTATGTACTATACATGCGATTGTAATATAAACAAAACGGTTTAATATATATATTTGAAGGTTATAAGATGTACATTGGTTGATACAATAAGTGCTTAAATGTTATAGATCTCTTGAAGCTCCTCCGCTTTCGAGCAGGAACCGAGGATGCAGCAGGCATTTCCCCTCTGGATCGCCACACTGAAGCGCTGAAACAAAAAACTGGCAGCCCTTGGGTCTCTGGTGACGTCAATGAGCCAGGGACCAGATTCACGAAAGTACTTACGCAAGCACTTACGAACGTGTACATCTGTCCTCAATCTTTGACGGCTTTGGTTACATTTATTAAACAGTTTACACGCATGAAAACTTCCCATTCAACTGTTGTTATTGTTATAAACAGCCTCCTGGTGCTTCGGAGTTCATTAAGTGTTTAATAATTGGAAACAAAGCCGCCAAAGATTGAGAAAAGATGTACAGGTTCGTAATTGCTTTGCGTAACTGCTTCGTGAATCTGGCCCATGGAGCCCAATTCCTTGAGAAATCCCAAGGCGCTCCTACGCCAGGGGCCATACGTCTCCGACGCTATGGGAACAAAGGTGTATTGACCTTCCAATCGCCTGTATTTCATTCTGCTGTTTCCCTGTGCCGCCTCACCTGCTTGATCAGCATCGAAGCATATATAGGTGTCAGCCAGGGTGGATACACATGTGTTGTCCCACACCAACTGTTTGCCCCTTTTCTATGGGTATATTATGATGACATCTGAGCGATATATATGTTATATAACTTTTTTCAACAGAAAACATGTGAATAATCACAAATTCGAGTGTTTTTCAAACTTCCCAGGTGCCGTTACAGCATGTAAGATGGCGTACAAGACACCATATGGGGCTGCAACATCCGAGACAGCCCTTGTACATCCAATAAAGCGTTTCAACATGCCTTGTGGAAATGCATCATCGAATATAGCGCTGCCACATCAAAGGAGGAGCTGCAACATTCAGTATATCACTGCAGCTTGCAAGACGTCGAAACAGCCTCTAAGATATCGCTGCACTTCACATGCAGATTAATTGATCAGTGCTTCAGTGTCAGCCAAGCGCATATTATGGGCCACTCGATAATTAAATCAATTTATGTACACTAATCTGCATAGCAGAGGCTGCGGGAGGCCTTTGAGAGGGATCCCATCTACCAGTGTGCTGTTTCATTCGCTCTCGACAACTAGAAGAACTCGCTGCATATATCACCTGGTTATTTATACCCCAGAAGCGACCGGCAGCATACCTGTGGTTAGTGATGCAGATTTTAATGAAATATTTATGTATTTATGTCTGATCACTAGTTGTCTGTAACTAACCATACAGGGGTAGGATTTACTAGGTGGGAGAGGTACCAAGAGGTGCCCGGGTCTTTCCCCCCTTACCTACTCCCCCTCTCTCCGACTCAGGAATTCAGGCATCGAACAACGATCTTCAAGAAGCATTAAGGCTGCCATTGTGCGGACCTGCACAAATAAAATAGTTACCTCACTACAGCATAATGTTGAAATTCTAGGTATCCTGAGACATACACATCTGTATGACAGGCAGACATATGTATATATTCAGAAAATTGGTAGACCTTAAGTACAATATTTCGTGCTTGTTGGATTCACAAATGATAAGGGCAATATGTCCATGTTATGACATATATCCACAAGGTACTAAAGTTACTCTTTATTTTCTGAACCATTGACATTCGTACGCATTTTACTATAATCTGCTCTGGAATTTTATCAAATTATACTGTTAGTTTGAAAGTTGTTCGGGAGTCCAATTTATCAGTTTAAGTGCCGACGAAGTAATTGCCTGTCATAAATCCTGGAGATTTATATCGTGCCCGAGAATCGTATCAATATATCGTTTTATCGTCCATGTGGGGGTTGGAAACGAAGTACTGGATTAGCTTTTAATTTATTTTGTCAGAGTTTGCGAATTTTTTGTTGGGTACGAATAACTGTGTGGTCTTGTTTAGCTTAGTGTATACGGAAGGGTACCCATACATGCCAGCTATCAAAGCTGCTCCGAGCTGCCTCTCAAACCTGCTCCTTCTAGCTGCCCCTCCAGGGAGCCCCTTCTAGCTACTCCTCCAAGCTGCCCCTCCAAAGTCTTCCTCCTACTTACTCCTCACAAGCTGACACTCCACACTGCCTTCCAGCGCTATCCCTTGACCGACTCAAGAAAGTGTTCTTGAAGACTGATTGGTCGATTCAAGAAGGAAGTAAAACCAAACACAAGATGCCGGGTCAGAGGAGACAGGTGGAGACATAACCACGCCAGACTTCAAGTATGGCTGTTACATTAAATTGATTACTAAAGTATGTTTTATCTATTACCGTTGGTATCTAGTAGACTGTTTGCGACAGCTCGTGGTGACAGGTTAAATTCGCAGTGTTCTTTAAGTCCTTCGGCAATGATTCCAAGAGACTAGTCAATGTAGACGAGTGACATGTCGTAGGGTGTAGAGGGGCGTCACCAGTCCAAGTGAGCAAGGTAGTGAAGCCTGCTGTAAACTGTGATAATCAGCGTTCAGTGCCTCAGTTAATGTGTCGTTATTCTAAGGTCCCGAGTTGCGTTAATCATTGATGTCAAGAGTTACTGTTATAAATGCTAAGTGATGAGGAATAATTGTAAGGCGTCGGTGCTACTCGTCTCTAAACTCGCTTATCTGTAACATCTCGTTTCTCTCCTGACTTGCCTTTAACCTCCTATTCTCTTCCCTTTCGGCTTCTCTGTAACCTCTCAATTCACTGCCCTATTTCCCCCCCCTCTCCCTTTTCTATCACCCCCTGAACTCCTCTGTTACCTCTCATCCATCCTTCATCTCTTCTTGTTCCGTCGACTCTCACCCACGTTATTCATCTCGTCACACCAAGGACCTGAAGGGTTGACGTGAAATTCAATACCGCTTAGTCTTGATCAAGGTAGCACGCCGGGGCATTGTTTTGCTTCAGGTAGAGAGAGAGAGAGAGAGAGAGAGAGAGAGAGAGAGAGAGAGAGAGAGAGAGAGAGAGAGAGAGAGAGAGAGAGAGAGAGAGAGAGAGAGAGAGAGAAAAAAAAAGAAAACAAATCTGATGACCAGGAATAAATAAACTTTTTAACAAGGTTCAGAAGCTCCGATCTTGCCTAGCTTAACTGAAGATTATTACTTGTATCAAAGTCGTTTTTCAAGGTTATTTTTACTTTTATTTTGAGAGGATATTGTTCCTTGCTGTCCATAATAATGAGATTTTGTTTATCGTGACTTTCTTGTGGTGCATTGACAGTTGTTTTATTTTGTAGTATTGTCTTTTCCTGTGTGTGCGTTCTCACCTAGTTGTGCTTGCGCGGGGGTTGAGCTCTGGCTCTTTGGTCCCACCTCTCAACTGTCAATCAACTGGTGTACAGGTTCCTGAGCCTACTGGGCTCTTATCATATCTACATTTGAAACTGTGTATGGAGTCAGCCTCCACCACATCACTACCTAATGCATTCCATTTGTTAACTACTCTAACACTGAAAAAGTTCTTTCTAATGTCCTTGTGGCTCATGTGGGTACTCAGTTTCCACCTGTGTCCCCTTGTTCGCGTACCACCAGTAGTAAACAGTTTTATCTTTATCTAACCTGTCAAGTTTCACCAGTCCAAGTGAGTGTGGCCGCACGCACTCACTCTGTGTGTGTGTGTGTGTGTGTGTGTGTGTGTGTGTGTGTGTGTGTGTGTGTGTGTGTGTGTGTGTGTGTTATCAGTTTCGCTTTGCTTTTATCTGTATTGAACTCTAATTTGCTTTTCGCTTTTTTATACCAGTTTTGTGTGTGTGTGTTTTCCTAATTGCATTTAACTTGTAGTTACAAGAGGGGAGTGGTTCAGTAGTTACAAGAGGGGAGTGGTTCAGTAGTTACAAGAGGGGACTGGTTCAGTAGTTACAAGAGGGGACTGGTTCAGTAGTTACAAGAGGGGACTGGTTCAGTAGTTACAAGAGGGGACTGGTTCAGTAGTTACAAGAGGGGAGTGGTTCAGCTTGTACAAGCTCAGCCTTGTCCTTGTGTTTCATCAGACATATAGGCCCCACTACACCATCAGCGCCCACCTCTCTGCTTGATAAACCATTCCAGTTTCTTAACACTCGTGGTAGATAATTTACCGATGTGCTTTTATCGTGTCTTTTATTCTTGTGGACCAGGCTTTATCAAGCATTTAAGTGTCCACATACGAAACATGTGCATCTTTCCTCAATCATGGTGGCTTGGGTTCCATTTATTGAACGGTTTATGAGCATCGTAGCGCCGCGAGGTTGTCTGATGTATCACCTTGGGTGGCGAACTTTGGAAGAAAGATGTATAGGTTTCGTTGTCTCCAACCTTCTCGCAACGGATATATTTGTTGTTCCCATTTGTTGAATGGCTTCGTATCTTTAATATTTTATAAATGTTCTGTCTCCCTCGGTGTGTGTTTTACAGTAATACACATACATGTTGCAAATATTTTTACCTTGTTGCGTCTCACTAGAGTTTGTCGTCATGAAGAGTTTCTGCAAAATATTATACTTTCCAGATTTGTTTTTTTGTTTGTGTTTTCCATGTTTCCTGGGCAGCAGTATCACACAATATAGAATGGTTATGGTCAATAAGTCTAATATATATTTTCATAGTTGCAACGTTAAAATGTTTCACATTCTTCTCTGGCGTGTTGGCGTAGAAAGTAGATCAGTAGATGTAGTAAATGCTCAGGTCATCCTTCCTCTTCCCTCTTGACTTTTACTCTTCTTGGTATTATAATCAGCCCATCTCTCTCATTTATCTATTCCTCAGTTTCTCCATCTACATAAGAATGTCTGTATACATGTCTAATGTTAGAGGCCAGGTGCTTGTGGCTAGCTTTACCCAACTTTACATGGTGATTAGTAATGGGTTGGTGACCATCAAGGACGGGTTTTGAACGGCCCATCCCCCTCCTCATTGATCCTAATATAAGGCAATCGGGGCTCCCATTGCGACACCCTACCAAATCGGTGGAAAGAGTCTCTAGAATTTATTGTCTTGGTCGTCTCCCCTTACCGTAAGCTTTTGGTGTTAGAACTGACCCGGGCTCCCAACACTTGAAGGTTTCTTCTTGGAATATTGCCTGAGAACCACTTTTGTGTTCCTCTCTTATTTGACCTCGTTGGTTTCGACCACCACTTAAGAGGAGCGGCCTGCAGGTGGGAGGGAGGACGGGAAGGTTGGAAGGGAGTGAGTGAGGGAATCAAGAAGAAGGGAAGGGGGAGGAGAGAGGGAGAGACAGTGCGACAGGCCTCTGGTTCTGTCGCGCAGGTCATCTGCCGGCAGCAGGAACTACCTCGTGTGGAATATATCGCTACACATCGTACCAGGTCAGGTCAGAGCACGGGAGAAAAGCTGGCGATGGAGAGATGAATGGGTGAAATCACGAACGGATTTAGGTCCGTCCTTTTTTATAGAATTACGGATGTTGGGACGGGTGAGGTAATGTTGGGGGTTGATGTTTAACCTCATCTAACTGAAGCTGAATAACTGAGGAGTTAAATAACTGAGTATTCGTGTAGGGGAGATCGTCACAAGCGCTGATAATTAACTCATTTTGTAATTGATTTAAATTGTTTTAACTCCTCTCTCTCTCTCTCTCTCTCTCTCTCTCTCTCTCTCTCTCTCTCTCTCTCTCTCTCTCTCTCTCTCTCTCTCTCTCTCTCTCTCTCTCTCTCGCCATTCTCCAATGCAAATGTTTTATCAGATACTTTAATAGTTTAAGCAGATCAAACGGCTTTACAAATGGAACTTTGCATCTCATTTCCACGAGAACAGTAAAAAAAATATTTTTGCCCCCTCAAACAAAATGGGTCTTCAAAAAGAGCCAGCTCCGACCAAAGAGCCAGAGCTCAACCCCACCAAGCACAACTAGGTGAGTACACACACACACACACACACACACACACACACACACACACACACACACACACACACACACACACACACACACACACACACACACACACACATATTCGGCCTCGCGGCTGAGTGGACAGCGTTCGGGAGTCGTAGTCCTAAGGGCCCAGGTTCGATTCCCGGCCGAGGTGGAAACAAATGTGCATAGTTTCTTTCACCCTTATGTACCTGTTCACCTAGCAGTACATATGTACCCGGGAGTTAGACGGGTCTGCTCCCGGTCGGCCGAGCGGACAGCACACTGGACTTGTGATCCTGTGGTCCTGGGTTCGATCCCAGGCGCCAGCGAGAAACCATGGGCAGAGTTTCTTTCACCCTATGCCCCTGTTACCTAGCAGTAAAATAGGTACCTCGGTGTTAGTCAGCTGTCACGGGCTGCTTCCTGGGGGTGGAGGCCTGGTCGAGGACCGGGCCGCGGGGACACTAAAGCCCCGAAATCATCTCAAGATAACCTCAAAAGATAAGGTTCATACATACATACATACATACATACATACATACATACATACATACTAGCTCACCATAGCCCCGTGGCCCCCCTGCCCTTGTGCTGGAAGCCACATTTACCCCTAGCTAAGGAAAGTAATATTAGAAGAGCTCAGCATGCACTGAAGGACTGGTTGTGTGGGACTATGTAACACCGATGACTGTTGAGCGATTATAATTATTTTAAGCAATATTTAACGGCAGGAATATCGTGATAGCATTTGCCAAATTTTGGTGCAGGGAATTAAATATTTTATGTACGTGAGACTGCCAGTTGCTTGCTGCTATGGGTACGTGCTGCATGACTCGAGTGGTACGTAATTGGTGACTTACTTGACAAGTTAATGACAAATCAAGAATGTTGATAAATTAATGACAAATAAAAAATGTTGACAAATTAATGATAAATAATGTTAACAAGCTAACGACAGTGAATAAGAAGGTTTTTATTTATTTATTAGTTAAAAATTATTGTAAATGTCTACAGAACTATTCCCCCTCGTTTATTTCAGGTTGAATCACCTGGTATTGACTGAGTAATTAAGAGCGACAGGGTTCTGGGTCATTGATTATAATGGGTGTTCGTCCCCCCCCCTCCCCCTTCCACGTCGTCGATGGAATAGTGTCCGATCGGGGCCATTTTCGGTCTCAAATACGTCGCATTTGTTACGGAATTGACCAATCCGTTACAAATGCGTCGTGTTAGAAACAAGTTAACGTTTTCTATGCGTCGGCCTCGATTGATTGGATGCTTGGTTTCGTACGTTTCTTCTTAGGAACAACAGCTGTATTTTTTACGGAGCAGTTTAGTTAAGAAAAGGGTATCAAGGGAAGAAGAAAAGGATATCCTTACTGAGGTCTGGGAGCAAAACATTCGTGTGACGTGTATGCTGTCAGAACCCTTAACTGCACACGGGTATATTCGAATATACTGCACACGAGCATATTCATAACTGGTCTGACATTCGCTAATATTTCGTCCCACAATAGCCTCCAACTTTTGGTTTGGCTGCAATAGTAATTGTCCAGAACTGTTTTGTGTTTGAGCGAGTGAGCAACACAAATTTGTTACATTTTATTATTGTTTTTTCTTGTTTTGTTTTGGCATTTGCTTGTCAAACAAATTGGTTTGTATTTGTTTGGTGTTTTATAATGCTTTGTTTACTGACGATTTTGTCATTGTCGGTAGCGCCTTTGTTTTGATGCTTTGCTGCTGTTATCGTGTTGGCTGTTTGTTTTCGTATCCAGTCGCTGCCAGTATCGGAGCACATGGTCCAACCCGTCCTAGACTCAAGTCCATTACATCCAGCGGTCGACCCCACAGACGCATTCATAAATTTTTACATGCTGTTCATTCAAAACGGGAATTTTCTCAAATTATAAAGTAATATTATAATATATTTGCATATTGTGCATATATAGGCATAGGTTAGGTTAGGTTAGGTGTTTAGGTTCTGTTGGCGATTATTTGTATTTGTAGTACGTGGGTGAAGCATTTACAGCGTTGTGGTTCGAACAAAATTCGTCAGTGAAGCACTTGTTCGAACGAAATCAGTTGTGAGTCGTGTGTAAACCGTTTTTCTTTCATAAACAGGGGGTTTGGCGGGTGCATGGAATCACTTTTGGGTCTTTGTTTGAAGGACGGGCTGAGAGGTCAGGGGCTAGATTCACGATACAGTTACGCTTGCACTTACGAACCTGTAAGTTTTTCTCAATCTTTGCGGCTTTGTTTACAGTTATTAAACAGTTAATAAGATCCGAAGCACCAGAAGACTTTAAAACAATAACCAAAGTTGATTGGGAAGGTTTCATGCTTGTAAATTTTAATTTACAAGCATGACTGTAAATACTGTTTAATAACTGTAACCAAAGCCGTCAAAAAATGAGGAAAGATGTACACGTTCGTAAGTACTTGCGTAACTGCTTCGTGAATCTGTCGCCGGGATAGTTCAGCCCTTAGCTCGCCCTACAGGCTGAGAAGTGAGGTGTCATACTAGTAGGCTCCCAGCCAGCTACTCCTGGGGCATGGGTTCATGACATTTGTATGATTAGAGACCCCTTGTGAGTTACCCATTATGCTCCCATGCTCCATTCGCCAGGCAGTCATCACCATCAGTACTGTTAGCTACCAGTATGACCTCAAAAGATGTCAGTAGCTTGGTTTTACTGAACATATGGATAACTAGGAACAAAACAGCTCAATTTTAACATTTTATAGATATAGATGTATAGATATAAAAAGTTTACATGAATTTTATACATTTTAAAAGTAGAATTTTAACATTTTATAAAGTAGAAAAATGGCAAATTACAAATACACAAGCTAACTGCAACACGTGACACTTTATTGTTGTTTTTTGTGCAGCCAAAACATTGAAACGAGATACAGTTACTGACTGTGATCATTCTGATCTAATAAATATTTGTTTATTGTTCAATGCTATTACTATACCCGCAGTAATTGGTTCCCATGGCCCCAAAGGGTATGGATATCCCACGTTAAGGGCCCCAGACCTAGAGGTTCAGAAGTGCGGAGCCAGAAATCAGGTTTCTGGCTCCGCCAATTTTGGTTGCCAATTTAATTCCAGAGTTTCAGTGTTCAGTTAGCAACTGTCGGGCGACGTTCTAGTGTAACTATCCGCTGGAAATCCAGTCATGGAGATCCAGCTTAACAAGTTAGTCTTTTAAGTCGTAGTCTACTTGAGATCTAGATTTCTCTATATATTCCTTTAAGTTCTTCGATATTGTTACCATTTTATGGATCTTTGTATCGTCTGATTAATACAGCTTCTCCATGTCTTTGGTAAAGTCAAGCGGCGCTTTCTGTAGCCTAGTCTCGGCTGAAACTAATCACTACTCGCAGACGAGGAGTCACAATAACGTGGCTGAAATATGTTGACCAAACCACGCTCTAGAAAGTGAAGGGACGACGACGTTTCGGTCCGTCCTGGACTATTCTCAAGTCGATTGTGAGACTTGATCATATGGTTCAAGTCACATATCACAATTGATTTGAGAATGGTCCAAGACGGACCGAAACGTTGTCGTCCCTTCACTTTCTAGTGTGTGGTTTGGTCAACTTAATCACTAGTCACAACCCTAATATTTGTTGTACCCTTGTGTCTGCTGTAGCGTAACCTCTTATGTATTATTCTTTCCAAAATTGTCATTCTCTGCCCCATACTTCAGTAATATTTCTTATACATCACTGTACTATCCTTTACATGGGGAAATCTCTCCCATGTTCTTACTATTGGTAGACTCGTCCATGTTTACATAATATCTCCAACATTTTGATAACGTTTTCAATGCTCCTTTAATAGTTTCCAGTGCCCTCGTAACATTTATTTCCAGCACACTCATCTCTGACGGGAAATGTCCTCTTAGCATCTTCTCCCTGCCATCACCACCGTTACTACTTCCCACTAGTTCATCATCTACCCACTGCAACTACCCTATATCTCCCAGTACCACCACTACCGGGACATATTTCTATTGTTACGTTGTTGTTTTAGATTCAGCTACTCGGCAAAAAGTAGCATGGGCTATGGTGAGCCCGTAGTGGACTTACCTGGCACAGGAGCGGGGCAAGTAGCACGGGCTATGGTGAGCCCGCAGTGGACTTACCTGGCACAGGGCAGTAACTGTCTATTGTTACTTTTGCTCTTCATTTTAAACTTCCTCAGTCTATAATTTACCCTTTCCTCTCAGCTTCTGCCTCTACTCCTCTCCTCTCTTCTCTTCTCTTCTTATCACCACTCCTCTCCTCTCCTCTCCCAGTAATTGACTAACCATCCCACCCTCATGTTATCTCTCATGATTTCACTTGGAATTCTCGCCCTCACAGATTCCCAAAGTTGGAATCACGAAGCTGATCTGTTTTCTCGCTCCACTGGGAATTATATATTTCACTTTCTATTTTCGGCCGGGGGGATAAAAAAAAAACGGGTTTCTTTCAACTGGTTTTAAGAGACTGGATAAATATATTGTGTTAACGCATTTGGACTTAAGCATTTCATTGTAGAACTGGCGGCTTTAGTGTGTGCAGGCCATTATGTTGCTCTATATATTCTTACCTTTAAGTTTTATATATTCTCAATTTTAAGATATATATAGTTTTAACTCAAAATGACGAAATACAGTACGCAATATATATATAAGGGGTGGTAAGAAATGACAATATGTGAGTGCACGCGGGTGCCCCACAAGGCTCCCCGGATGCAACATATCCTCTTTTTCGAGGTCAAGGGTCCCTACAAACGCAACCAGAGGTGGTTCACCCCCTCAATATATATATTCGTATACTTTTTTGTTGGAGTTGTTTTGATATTTTTTTCGAAAGGGGTTAATAAGGGTACAGGGGGTGCGAGGCAGTCGGTTTGTCAGGGTTAGGGGAAGGGGAAGGGGGTACAATGGCAGAGGAAGAAAACACTAGTTGTTTTGTTTTGTTTTGTTTTTAAAACATTTTATTTGTTTTTGTTATTTTGCTGCATTTTGTTTCGGTATCATCGTGGTAAATATCAGTATTGATATGAAGGTTTCAAAACGCATACTGGTTATTTGTGTCACACACACACACACACACACACACACACACACACACACACACACACAGCAAACAAGTTTGTCCCAGTCCAAAAGGAAAACAGAGAAATGAAGATGAGAAACCCATGGTTTAATCAAAGATGTAGGCTAGCTAAGCAGCAAAGTAAAAGGGCATGGAGAAACTATAGGAATAACAGGACACTGGAGAGCAGAGAAAGATACCAGAATGCCAGGAATGAATATGTCAGGATGAGGAGAGAGGCAGAAAGACAATACGAAAATGACATCGCAAGCAAGGCAAAGACTCAGCCTAAATTGTTGCATAGCCACATTAGGAGAAAAACAACAGTAAAGGAACAGGTTATGAGATTAAGGATAGGGGCGGAAGGATTCACTACAATTGACAAGGAAGTGTGTGAGGAATTGAATAAGAAATTCCAGGAGGTCTTCACCTTAGAACAAGGAGAAATTCCAGAGGTAAGTGAGGGAATAGCTAACCAGGAACCACTGGAAGAGTTTGAGATTACCAGTGGGGAAGTAAGGAAGTGTTTACTAGAGTTGGACGTGACGAAGGCTATAGGCCCAGATGGAATCTCCCCTTTTGTTCTAAAGGAAGGAGCAAGAGAACTGAGCCTACCACTCTCCATAGTGTATAACAAATCACTGGCAACAGGGGAACTGCCAGATACTTGGAAAGCAGCTAACGTAGTCCCGATATACAAGAAAGGGGATAGACAGGAGGCACTGAACTACAGGCCAGTGTCCCTAACCTGCATACCATGCAAGCTGATGGAGAAGATTGTGCGAAAAAAACTAGTGGAGCATCTGGAGCGAAGGAACTTTGTAACACAGCATCAACATGGGTTCAGGGATGGCAGGTCCTGCCTCACAGGGTTACTTGAATTCTACGACCAGGCAACAAAAATAAGGCAAGAAAGAGAAGGGTGGGCAGACTGCATATTTTTGGATTGTCAGAAAGCCTTTGATACAGTGCCACACAAGAGGCTAGTGCGAAAGTTGGAGATGCAGGCTGGAGTGAGAGGGAAGGTACTCCGGTGGATAGAGGAATACCTAAGCAACAGGAGACAACGAGTCTGTGTGAGGGGTGAGGTCTCAGATTGGCGAGACGTCACAAGTGGAGTCCCGCAGGGGTCAGTCCTTGGACCTATACTGTTTCTGGTATATGTAAATGATCTCCCAGAGGGTATAGATTCGTTCCTCTCAATGTTTGCCGACGATGCAAAAATTATGAGGAGGATTGAAACAGAGGATGATAGTAGGAGGCTACAAGATGACCTGGATAGACTGAGTGAATGGTCCAACAAATGGCTGTTGAAGTTCAACCCGAGTAAATGCAAAGTAATGAAACTAGGCAGTGGAAACAGGAGGCCAGGCACAGGATACAGAATAGGAGATGAAGTACTTAATGAAACAGACAGAGAGAAAGATCTAGGAGTTGATATCACACCAAACCTGTCTCCTGAAGCCCACATAAAGAGAATAACGTCTGCGGCATATGCGAGGCTGGCTAACATCAGAACGGCGTTCAGGAACCTGTGTAAGGAATCATTCAGAATCTTGTACACCACATATGTAAGACCAATCCTGGAGTATGCGGCCCCAGCATGGAGCCCGTACCTTGTCAAGCACAAGACGAAGCTGGAAAAAGTCCAAAGGTATGCTACTAGACTAGTCCCAGAACTAAGAGGCATGAGTTATGAGGAAAGGCTGCGGGAAATGCACCTCACGACACTGGAAGACAGAAGAGTAAGGGGGGACATGATCACAACCTACAAAATCCTCAGGGGAATCGACCGGGTAAACAAGGACGAACTTTTCAACACTGGTGGGACGCGAACAAGGGGACACAGGTGGAAGCTGAGTACCCAAATGAGCCACAGAGACGTTAGAAAGAACTTTTTCAGTGTCAGAGTAGTTAGCAAATGGAATGCATTAGGAAGTGATGTGGTGGAGGCTGACTCCATTCACAGTTTCAAATGTAGATATGATAGAGCCCAATAGGCTCAGGAATCTGTACACCAGTTGATTGACGGTTGAGAGGCGGGACCAAAGAGCCAGAGCTCAACCCCCGCAAGCACAATTAGGTAAGTACAATTAGGCAATTAGGTAAGTACACACACACAAGGACGAGAGGGCCCGGGTTAAAAGCTGTTATAATGTAAGAAATCAGTTTTGTGCGTGAGAGAGGTGAACACGCTACAGGGAGCCTAATGACGAAGCCCTCCAGGATAACCCATCCATAATTTCTAGAGTACGCATGTTGATAACATGACTTATGCCTCATTAAAAAAATTTGAAAGGTCTGACCCCAAAAGCTAAATCTCGCCTCAAAAGCCGGGACCCCAGAGCTTAATATCACCCTGAAAGCACAAATAGGAGAGTATTCGAAAGATTATTAATTCCTCCTCCTTGGTGCTGTAACGCGGCCCAGTTTCCCAGTCCTTGGTGCTGTAACGCGGCCCAGTTTCCCAGTCCTTGGTGCTGTAACGCGGACCAGTTTCCCAGTCCTTGGTGCTGTAACGCGGCCCAGTTTCCCAGTCCTTGGTGCTGTAACGCGGCCCAGTTTCCCAGTCCTTGGTGCTGTAACGCGGCCCAGTTTCCCAGTCCTTGGTGCTGTAACGCGGACCAGTTTCCCAGTCCTTGGTGCTGTAACGCGGACCAGTTTCCCAGTCCTTGGTGCTGTAACGCGGCCCAGTTTCCCAGTCCTTGGTGCTGTAACGCGGCCCAGTTTCCCAGTCCTTGGTGCTGTAACGCGGACCAGTTTCCCAGTCCTTGGTGCTGTAACGCGGCCCAGTTTCCCAGTCCTTGGTGCTGTAACGCGGCCCAGTTTCCCAGTCCTTGGTGCTGTAACGCGGACCAGTTTCCCAGTCCTTGGTGCTGTAACGCGGCCCAGTTTCCCAGTCCTTGGTGCTGTAACGCGGTCCAGTTTCCCAGTCCTTGGTGCTGTAACGCGGACCAGTTTCCCAGTCCTTGGTGCTGTAACGCGGCCCAGTTTCCCAGTCCTTGGTGCTGTAACGCGGCCCAGTTTCCCAGTCCTTGGTGCTGTAACGCGGACCAGTTTCCCAGTCCTTGGTGCTGTAACGCGGCCCAGTTTCCCAGTCCTTGGTGCTGTAACGCGGCCCAGTTTCCCAGTCCTTGGTGCTGTAACACGGACCAGTTTCCCAGTCCTTGGTGCTGTAACGCGGCCCAGTTTCCCAGTCCTTGGTGCTGTAACGCGGCCCAGTTTCCCAGTCCTTGGTGCTGTAACGCGGACCAGTTTCCCAGTCCTTGGTGCTGTAACGCGGACGAAATGAGAATGTAAGGCAAGTTGATTCCGCATTGTTGGTTAACGACCTCGTTAATGACAACCTTACGTTGAAGAACTCATCAGCGATAACAGGACAAATCACTTATGGTACAATAGCATTGGAGAGGCAAGGTTGAGGTAGAGAGGGAGATGGTAGGGTGAGAGGGAGAGAGGGTGGGCGCATGTGCTCAACTAGTTGTGCTTGTGGGGTTGAGCCTCGGCTCTTTGGTCCCGCCTCTCAACTGTCAATCAACTCGTAAACTCAACTGTGTATGTATCTCCCTCCTCTTCCCTCTTCCCTCACCCTCTCTTTCCCTTGTATATATATATGTTTGTATATGTATGCGCGCGCGTGTGCATGCAGGAGGCATTCCCATGCGTGTCACCTTCGTAGACTGTACACCATAACTGTGCCAACATCAAAAATTACACTTTACTAACAGCATTAGGCTTTGTTTAATATGAGTATTATTTGAACTTTTTAATTTATATCATGGGTTTTATGGGGTAAACTGAGAAGACGTGATATGCATATTTTGATTGGACGTGATATGCACCTCAAATGGTACCTCCTGATTGGCTGCCATGGCTACAAGTCACAACGTTCACACAACGATTCATCGACGGATTTTAAACCCTATCTAACGTAACCCAAGCCTAACTTAACCCAACCCAAGCCAAACTTAGCTAAAAACCTAACCCAATTGAGCCTAACATTGCCTGGCCTAAGCTAATACATTCTAACCTAACAATATATACGGTTTTGACAATCATAAAAAAGTATATATTTGTTAGGTTAACATATAATTAGAAATTGCCTAAACTACTCTGTTTTTGAAGAATTATTTTATTATCAATGATCTAACTTGAAAATGTAATTTCTTTTAGATAATTACGATATATAACATAATTACCTTTCAGCGTAACCCGAGGCACACCATGGACCTTGTTGAAGTTTTCATAAATATAATTATGTTAGTAAACTATTTTTATTGAGTTCGCTGAAGTATACTTTAAAGCCTGAATGACCTAGAACTCAAAATTCCTCCTGTAACCTTTAATGTTTTTGGCCGTTGTGTGAAAAATCATATAATGAAATTTTGCTGCAATCAATTCTTGACCGAAGAGAGCCAGCTAATATACTTCCAAACAGGCAGACTTGCATACCCAGTTTATTTAAGCAATTTTTGGGGGTTGGGAACGGGATGAACCTCGCTAATTAATTTCGCTCATAATCTTTTGACAAGAGTATGCAGGAAATTCAATTATCTTTTCATGCTCAAATCTAAAAGTGGGACGAAAATTTTTTTAGCTTTGAGAGTGGAAAATGTCATCGTCCTTTTTGAAAGCAGGCGAAATATCATAGTTAAAAAATAGAGGGAGATTCTGTCGCACAGAATCAGTCAAGCACCGGCTAGGAGCCGGTCGGCCGAGCGGATAGCACGCTGAACTTGTGATCCTGTGGTCCTGGGTTCAATCCCAGGCGCCGGCGAGAAACAATGGGAAGAGTTTCTTTCACCCTATGCCCCTGTTACCTAGCAGTAAAATAGGTTCCTGGGTGTTAGTCAGCTGTCACGGGCTGCTTCCTGGGGGTGGAGGCCTGGTCGAAGACCGGGCCGCGGGGACACTAAAGCCCCGAAATCATCTCAAGATAACCTCAAGATAAGAGGAAGCATGATTCATACAACACCGTGTATGTTGTTCTGTCATGGTGACAATCTTATACTACAGGCTGTATTCTTTGGTCTTAAACCGCGTCCTCCATCCGTCAGGACCCAAACTGTCTTCTTACAAAGAACGTCTCATTTCGCTCGTAAGCGTTACATAAAGCCAAAAATTGTCGTACTAGAAAATAGAAGCGGCTCGCGAAAGTGACGTACTGTCCCGTTTTCTGTTTTGGGTTCTCTGGTAGGTTAGGAGAGGACACTACATTGACCGTTTTCTTGACGTTAGGAAACCTTAAGAGGAGGGGTAGCTGGAACAGTGTCCCCTTGGAATCTGTCTGGAAGGGTGCCTAATAAGTCTGGAACACCGGCTAATAAGTCTGGAACACCGGCTAATAAGTTTGGAACACCGGCTAATAAGTCTGGAACACCGACTAATAAGTCTGGAACACCGGCTAATAAGTCTGGAACACCGGCTAATAAGTTTGGAACACCGGCTAATAAGTTTGGAACACCGGCTAATAAGTCTGGAACACCGACTAATAAGTCTGGAACACCGGCTAATAAGTCTGGAACACCGGCTAATAAGTTTGGAACACCGGCTAATAAGTCTGGAACACCGACTAATAAGTCTGGAACACCGGCTAATAAGTCTGGAACACCGACTAATAAGTCTGGAACACTGTCAAATAATTCTGGAACCAGATAATACAAATTTTTAGAATTACTTATATTTTTCTACAGGTTAATTAAGCAATATTAACAGCATAATAACGTTGCTAATGTTATTGCAAATTTTAAATAGAAATCAATTTTTTTTAAATTACTATTCCCCTTATGGGACTGTTGTTTAAAAAAGTCATTTTATTGCAGATCAGGTGAGAAATGGGATGATTTCTAGCACGTATTAAACTATTTGCTGAACTCGTCTGTCGTAAATACAAAATATTGCTTTATAAACATTCTTATAAAAACACCATGATCGTGCCGAGTGAAGTGTGAGTGTGAGTGTGTGTGTGTGTGTGTGCGTGTGCGTGTGTGTGTGTGTGTGTGTGTGTGTGTGTGTGTGTGTGTGAGTGTGAGTGTGTGTGTGTGTGAGTGTGAGTGTGTGTGTGTGTGAGTGTGTGTGTGTGTGTGTGTGTGTGTGTGTGTGTGTGTGTGTGTGTGTGTGTGTGTGTGTGTGTGTGTGTGTGTGTGTGTGTGTGTGTGAGGGTTAAGTAAAGGCGTAGTGGATTCCATTTGTCGGGCGGGAGGTGAAATATATGTGAATATTTTGGAATTGTAAAGAATCATTTCTCAATCAGTGATGAAGGACTCCTTGCGGCGTTTCACTGTCAGCTCTGCTGTTAGTGTGTTGATGACAGTGTTTGCACACTCGCAGAGACGGTGGGTGTCAGTGTGAGTGTTGTGATATTCCAGCATTTATGTTAGTGTCCTGTGTATTGATCTTGTATGTTCCTGTTAACTATAGTGATCCCATATAGTGTTAACCCCACATATGTCTATAGTCGCGCTTTTACTTGTGGGGGACAGAGAGGATAAGACATGGCATTCATACGGTCGTATGTTGTGTGTGTTAACCCCCAGTGGTAGGTGTTCTCTTCACCCAGGTGAGAGGTGTTCTCTTCACCCAGGTGACAGGTGTTCTCTTCACCCAGGTGACAGGTGTTCTCTTCACCCAGGTGACAGGTGTTCTATTCACCCAGGTGACAGGTGCTCTCTTCACCCAGGTGACGGGTGTTTTATTCACCCAGGTGACACGTGTTCTCTTCACCCAGGTGACAGGTGTCCTCTTCACCCAGGTGACAGGTGTTCTCTTCACCCAGGTGACGGGTGTTCTCTTCACCCAAGTGACAGACATGATCCGGAGAATGAGATAATACCTGACAATTTTCACTGCTGGCGTTTTTGCTTTGATAGAGATTGGCCAAGTCTAATAAAGACTTACAATTTCACGCAGAGATAATACAGTCTAAGCCGCCACGATTGAGAAAGGTTATATAGGCTTCGTAAGTGGACACTTAAGTGCTAGATGAATCCAAATCCAGTTGGCCTGTTATCTGCTGTAAACAAAAAAAAAATCGCAGACTAGCACCGGCTCGTTTGATCATTTGATGCGATTATAGGCCTATGATCATCATTTGATGTGATTATAGGTCTCCTATGATCACACTTCTTTATCTAAGATGAGTGTTGACACACGTAGGGGGGGGGGGGGGGGGGGGGGGGGGGGGTTGTGTTCCAGGTTACTCCATATATTGAGAGGAAAGTCAATAAATCTAATTAATCGACTCTTTCCACCTCATGAAACTCCTTAATGAGTCCCCTCGGATAATTAATTGCAGGTGCGTTTTTTTCCTATCCAGATTTTTAGCAAACTGGATTCGTAACTTTGGTGAGGGGAGCTCTGTTGTTTGGGGGGGGGAGGGAGGAGGGGAAAAGGGAGATGACGAGCGTTTGAGAGATGATTGACGTGACTGTGATGGGGTGTTACCATGGCGAAGGTTGTCATGGTAATGTCTGCTCTGGAGCCAATAGTTGCTCTTATAATTAATGGTTGATCTCGGCCAGGATTCATCAACCATTTACGAAACCTGTATATCTTCTGTAAATCATGGCGGGTTTGTTTATACGTATTGATAAGTTTTTTTTTATCTCCTAAGCACTTCTAGGTTGTTTATAAGAATAATAACCTTGGGTTGTGAAGTTTCTAAGCACGTAGAACGTTTAATAAATGCAAATAAAACCGGCAGAAAGATGCACAGGCTTCGTAAATGGCCGCGTAAATGCCAGGGGCCAGATTCACGAAATCACTTACGCAAACACTTACGAACCTGTACATCTTTTCTCAATCTTTGGCGGCTTTGTTTCCAATTATTAAACAGTTAATGAGCGCCGAAGCACCAGGAGGCTGTTTATAACAATAACAACAGTTGAATGGAAAGTTTTCATGCTTGTAAACTGTTTAATACATGTAACCAAAGCCGTCAATGATCGAGGAAAGATGTACACGTTCGTAAGTGCTTGCGTAACTGCTTTCGTGAATCTGACCCCTGATGAATAGTTGTAGAGATGGTAGTTGACATGGTGGGGGTTGCCGAGACGTTGGCCTGCACCTGGTGGCTGCTCCACGTGCTACCAGTAATATCATCGTTTCTGGCAACAATTATGGTGGTGATGGTGAGACTGGCATCACTCATGTCCTGGTGCACTTAGTGGTGATGATGGTGGTGATGGTGACTGCCCATACTGCTCCTGCTCGACTGTGTGCGCGGTCACCATTATCACCACCGGTACTGCCGAGTGCACCGACTGACAATTGGGAATCACTGGTTCGAATCCTATACGGGACAGAAATGGTTAGGTACGTTTCTTTTCACCTAATGCCTCTGTTCACCTAGCAGTAAGTAAATACCCGGGAGGTAGTCAATTGTTGTGGATTTGCATCCTGGAGAGGGTTATTAGTTCGACCTGGGGGGGGGGGAGAACCTTGACATAAGACTAACACACACATATAGATATATATATGTAGTGTGCGTGCTTTGTAAAACAAAGCCATCTCAAACATCTCGCCTCAGAGCTGAGCATCACAGGACAGCCTTGAGCCAAAAGAGCCATCGTCTGGCCTACACCATCTCATCATACAACATACACAGCCCGCCATCTATGTATGCGAATCCTTTGCAATCTAGCATCAAGCCCTCAATCCCAGGCCGGGGCTGCGGGCTGGGCTGGGAAAGACTTTCCCACAGAGATCATCGCTCTTCGTGGCCTGGCCTCTCGTGAGTGTATAAAGGCCGGCATTCTTCACAACAGTGAGCTCATCACCATGTGAAAGGCGCTCACCCCATTTATTCAACTCTAACCCTTGGATTTCGTCTAGTTTCAAACGGTGATATAACAAGGAGCGAAAGGAAAGCTATCAGAAAAATGTTGGAATCGCTGGATTAAAAATCGAATATCCCAGCCGGTTGGGGGACGAGAAGAAGACAATGGAACACATTTAAAGCCCAGGTTAATGACACAGAAACGAAACAGTTTGGGTAGGTTAAAACAGTGAGTTGAATGTACTGTTATGAGCATTCAAATGGGGACAAAAAGGAGTTTGTGTGAACACTTGTTAATGACCCTGAGAATCGCAGCGTGGCAATCTAGTTTGATTTAAGGCCAAGAGAAACGCACCTACAGAGCCGGTATTGAGGCTGTGATGAAGGCTTTTGTTAACTGTAATGTATATATTAGCGAAGGTTAAGGTGCAAGTTAAGCGTCAGTGAATGGGTGAGTGTTGGATCAAGACGTTGTAGTAGTGAGTCTTGGTGGAGTGGGGAAGGCGGAGCTGGTGTAGGGAGAGCTTTGTTAGGGAGAGCTTTGATAGAGAGAGCTTTGTTAGGAGAGCTGCGATACGGAGAGTTTTCATAGGGAGAGGATTCTTATACGCATATGTGACTTAGAAACAACTTGTCATCCTCTTTTTTTTAACATTAATTTTCAATTGTTGGAGACGAAGGGAATACCCAAACCTGATATTTCCTATGAATAGTATAGTATATATACGTACTAAATAATTATAATAATAAATTGATTTGTCGCTCTTTCGCTGGATTATGATCAGGTTTGAAACTTATCCTGTTAAAATATAAAGAGATAATGACTGTTATAAATATTGATGTGTAATGCTATGCATTTTATTTTTCATTGTGTGCTTGCCTATTGCTCACGAACTCTCAATGTTATTATAATTGTATATGTTGCATAAATGATTTACCCTCGGTCGCGATTGTGTGGTGTTCAAGATCTGTATGAGCCCCGAGGACGACTGTATAGCAGTGGGTGTATGGTGCATACACCCACGTATTCTAGTGCAGTCATCGACAGGATAAAACCTTCACACAAACTACACGTACCGTGACAAACTATGATAGCGACGTTTTTAGCTATCTTTGTGGCACGCTTTCCTACATTCTAGTGTAACCACCATAGAAGTAACCATTCGTGGTCACTAATCGTAAGAAATAAACTAGAAAAAATGTGTTTATAGCTTCGTGCAATTAAAGAATATTTTACTTGATGGGTTCCGCTGATAATTTCTTCGGTTTGCCCTTGAAAAACAGTCCAGCTCTCCCGTTCTCTGCTGTCTGTGGTTTCTTTTGTCCTTCCTCTCCGCTGCCTCGTAGAAAATGGTGTTTCTGTATACTTTAATCTCAATTTAATTCATCGTATTTCTCTTGCTCCATTCATGCTTCTCTAGCTGCATTAATGCCTATAAACAGTAGACGGCGACATATAGAAAAATATACAGTGATTGCAAGTTAGGAGTCCTGGCCAGGGAGAATTTACTGGGAGCCAATCCGTAACTGTTCGCCTCTGTTCTCCCAGCAGTAATTAAATATCTGATTATTAATCTATTGAGGGTTCGTGTTCCAGGGAAAACTGGTAGGGTAAGGCTTACCATGAGCTATGAGAAGGGAAAGCTCTCAGCCTGGTAACAGGAGTCAGAAAAGTGTTGATTATTTCACTATTACACTAACTGTGCTAAGGGGTGTAATCATTCTCTGTCTGTCTCTCTCTCTCTCTCTCTCTCTCTCTCTCTCTCTCTCTCTCTCTCTCTCTCTCTCTCTCTCTCTCTCTCTCTCTCTCTCTCTCTCTCTCTCTCTCTCTCTCTCTCAAGTCGGGAAATATTCAGATATAATATTCAAGAACAAAAATGATAGAAAAACGACATGGACTCAGCTTTCAATATTTGTCATAAGTCAAAACCGTTGTATGAGAGAGTGTCTCGCCTGCCTGGGTGACGGACGACGCCATGCATCACTCCCCGCCGCATGCAAATTTCAACTGCTAGTCGCAACCAGCCTGTCTGCCGACTCCTGCAGAGCTGTGCAACTGGCCAGTTGACTCCTGATAAACACACACACACACACACACACACACACACACACACACACACACACACACACACACACACACACACACACACACACATACACACATACACACACACACACACACACACACACACACACACACACACACACACACACATACACCCACACACACACACACACACACACACACACACACACACACACACACACACACACACACACACACACACACACACACACACACACACACACACACACACACACACACACACACACACACACCAGCAACAAAGAGCTCACAACTTATGCACACGTGCTCTCAAAGGGGAAAGATAAAGGTAAAATAACAAGGAGAATTTAGGAAAATATATGTAGAAAGGGAAGGCAGGTACTTAATGGGAAAGAGAGAGAGAGAGACAGAGAGACAGAGAGAGAGAGAGACAGAGAGAGAGAGCGAGCGGTAGTGGGTGAGATATACGACACACTATTGTGAGAGAGCCTGGACACAGGCAGTGCTCAGAAGGGACATCAAAGGCCAGTAACGATGATTGAAGAATAATAGGACGACTTGGCTACTGAAGAACATTTCTTATTCTTTGCATAATATAATTACGTGTCGGTTGTTTCTGCCAATGTATCGTAAAGATCTTGAAGTATATTTTCTGGTGAATGCTCACTGAGCTAAATAAATGAAAATCATATATATATATATATATATATATATATATATATATATATATATATATATATATATATATATATATATTTATCTACATCTGGAAGAGGGAATGTGTTTTCAGTGTCAGGCCGAGGCTAGATATCAGACACTGATGGATAGGTGACCAACATCGGTCCTATTCCTCCCATTAAATGACCGTCGGCGCCCATACAGGCCCCACCTGTATGGGCGCCGACGTATATATATATATATATATATATATATATATATATATATATATATAATATGTATTTATATATAATATGAGGAAGCATAGCTTTGGAGGGAGGTGAGCATAGGCCGCAGATGCTGCGTCCATGAATTATACAGTATTGGAACGACGGGAGTGGTCGCTGACTTGCTGACTGTTGTTGTCGCTGTTGCTGTTGCTGATGATGCTGATTTTCTCGTTGCTAAATCTGTTGTTGCTGGTGCTGTTGCAGGTGTTATTGTTGCTCATGGTCTGTCTTCACTTACACTGTACGGCACTAATAATTACGTCGACTACAGGAGTGGCTCTATACTACTCTATGGAGACTCGACAGTAATGGGGGTACTGTTTAGCAAAGACGAGGACTCTAAATCACCATAATTCTGTAACATATTGTCCGTAGAACCGCTACAGCTGCTGGTGCAGCTTCTGCAATTCAGAGACACGAAGCTGCTTGCGGTGAGCGTTCCACACTCACCAGCTGCGGTTAACATTAAGAATCATCCAGCGGTATTGACGGTAATAGGGGTCTGGCGGGCATGTGAGAGGGGGGGGGGTGGAGGGAGCGCTGTTTGGGTACTGATGGTGAAGGGCAGTGGAAGGGGGAGGGGTGTGGGAGGGGGCAAGACTAGACGGGGTGTGACGGGGGCCCAAGATTAGCGTAGACGAGAGTGGATTGACGTAGAGGAGTGAGGGATGACGTAGAGGAGTGAGGGATGACGTAGAGAAGTGAGGGATGACGTAGAGGAGTGAGGGATGACGTAGAGGAGTGAGGGATGACGTAGAGGAGTGAGGGATGACGTAGAGGAGTGAGGGATGACGTAGAGAAGTGAGGGATGACGTAGAGGAGTGAGGGATGACGTAGAGGAGTGAGGGATGACGTAGAGGAGTGAGGGATGACGTAGAGAAGTGAGGGATGACGTAGAGGAGTGAGGGATGACGTAGAGGAGTGAGGGATGACGTAGAGAAGTGAGGGATGACGTAGAGGAGTGAGGGATGACGTAGAGACGTGAGGAATGACGTAGAGAAGTGAGGGATGACGTAGAGGAGTGAGGGATGACGTAGAGACGTGAGGAATGACGTAGAGAAGTGAGGGATGACGTAGAGGAGTGAGGGATGACGTAGAGGAGTGAGGGATGACGTAGAGGATGATCGGGGTTATACTGGTAGTCGAGAGAGAGACTTAATTG
>NC_091158.1:22692242-22752242 GCF_040958095.1 Procambarus clarkii
CGGGAGTGAGAGGGAAGGAAAGAGGAGGGGGAAGAGTGGTGGTGATTAGTGAGAGTTGGAGAGGGAAGCAAATGGCGAGAATAGGGGTATGTGGCTGAAAACTTTGCACAGTGATTTCCTGGAAGGAGGGAGAGAGAGAGAGAGAGAGAGAGAGAGAGAGAGAGAGAGAGAGTTGAATGTTAAAATTTTTAATTGTGTTCCAATAATTAGATGATTTTCTATAAATTCTATGTTAAATATTATTCATTTTATATATTTTACGTAATTTTTTTTACGTTGCATATTGCACTTAATATATTACATTCCCGTATTATACATTGCATTCACCTGTATTAATCATTCCATTCCCTGCTTATATATTTCTTTCCCCTATATTATACATTGTATTCCATGAACAAGTCCACAAGGGCCGTGATGAGGGTTCGAACCTACGTCCAGGATGATCCCAGACGCGCCTTTGTCGACTGCACCACGACATGGTCAAAAGAATTGCAACCTGGAGTACTACTGCCTTCACACGGATCCTGCAGCCTCTCCGACACACAGACCGGGAGATTTACACAATTCCCCCCATGCTCCCGGGCTCTGTTAACCTAATGTTTTACCTCTTCGCCCTTACTTAAATACACATAAAATTGAAGTAAGTTGAAGTATTTTGAAGAGGTAGAACATCTGGTTGACAGAGCCCGGGAGCATCTGGGAAATGTGTAAAACCCCTGGTTTGTTCTTCGGAGAAGCTGCGGGAGCCTCGGGAGGGGAGTAGCACTCCAGGTTGCAATTCTTTTAACCATGTCGTGGGGCAGTCGACTAAGGCGCATCTGGGATTATCCCGGATGTAGGTTCGAACCCTCATCATGGCCCTTGTGGATTTGTTTATTTGATATATCACGCTATTGTGATTTCTGTGTGTATTGCATTCCTTGTATTAAATATTGCATTCCCTGTATTATACACTGTATATTATACTCTTGTTTCAGCTGGTTCTAAACACAAAGCGCACACGGAAACATTAACTTCCACTGGGTATTCATTCTTCATCTCTCTCTCTCCATAGGAAAACTTTCTTAATGTAAAATTTTGATTAATTTTCTTTATGAACCGCTTAATGTTTTACGCACATGGGCTGAACTTTGTATAAAGTTCAATAATTGGTTGCCTGATGCAAAATGTTTGACATCAGTTAATCTCTTTCCCTCAAGGAATCACTACATGTTTAGAACGGAATCGTGATATGGTTGAAAAGAAATCATATGTTTAATGGAGATGTGATTTGCTTGTTAAGAAGTAATATAATGTTTTGTATATTGTGGTGATATATGGTACAAAGAGTCATACACATTTTATACATACACAACAAATCATACCATTTTTTAACTGAGTTGTGATAAGGTAGAAAAGGTGCCATTCAATGTTCTGAATATAGTCGTGATATATTTGAAAAGAAGTAATATGTTTAAAAAGGATTCTTGATATTTTCAGAGGCCTACAGTATGAATGTAAGGGAGTCATGATGATGTGTGTTGAAGTGCATGATAGTCTGCTGGTATATTTTTGAAGGTGTTAATTATTTTATCTTGTTATTTGTTATTTTATCTTGATATCTTATCTTGTTATTTTATCTTGAAGGTATTATATTATCTTGATATCTTATCTTGTTATTTTATCTTGAAGGTGTTGATTATTTTATCTTGTCTAAGCGAGAGGCAACTCTAATGAGGTGTAGACCAGAATGGTACCGATAAAAAGAGTGGGAAAAATAGAGAAGATAAATGTAGTGTGAGGGTTGGATAGGAAAGGGAAATAAGACTGTGTAAAGGGAAAAGTAACGAGCAGAAAACCAGCAAAGGAAAATGATGGAAATGCCGGTGGATAATCAAGAGGAAAGCAGTGGGAAGAAAGAAGTAGTGATAAAAGATGAGAGAGCGAAAACTAGTGTGATATGACTAAAACACTAAAAAAAGAATACTTTATGACATCATATCAAACCTGATGGAAAAAAAGATTCGGAAGCAGTTAATGATTAGAACAGCCAAGATTAGAACAACCAACAAGATTAGAACAGCCAAGGATTATGTTCTAAGAGACGAATAGTAAGGGATGGGAAATACAGATGATACTAAACCACATTCTGTTAGATACAAAAAATAATGAAATAATAAATAAGATTTAGTTCACCGATATAATTGGATTAAGGAACTGTGAAGCACAGTTAATGATTCTGATAAAAAAAATTTAATCAGGGGGGAAAGCGCCAAGTCATTACGACTATATAGCACTTGGAAGGGGTCAGGATAAGGATTTGGGATGGGACGGGGGGAAGGAATGGTGCCCAACCACTTGGACGGTCGGGGATTGAACGCCGACCTGCATGAAGCGAGACCGTCGCTCTACCGTCCAGCCCAAGTGGCTGGGTAATGATTCTGATAATGAAATACTGAAGGCAGATTTATATACTTCCAAATTATTTAAAATTTGATATAAAAAAATTAATAAACGAGAGATTTGAAAACGAAAGAATATTGAAGTCGTAGAATAGGATCGAACACACATGCGAATTCCTCTGTCGTGGCCGGCGGATAATTGCAATTAAGAGGAAAGCTTAACAAGATGAGAACACAAAGGAAAACGAAAGTAGGGGAAGCTTGTGTAATATAGCGTTAAGGGGCGGGGACTGTAGAGGCCTGGACGGTAATAGTCGTGGTGGTGGGTCGTCCATTATGGTGTTTGGTTGCTGTCAGTAAGAGCTTCTCACTCCAGCCTCCTCACAACGTCCCTCACTGTCTGAGGCAACAGTGTGTTGTTGTTGGCGTGTTGTATTGTGTAAGCTCACAATGATTGTGTGTGGTTGTTGGGTAATGTAACTGCTAGTCTGCTTAGGTCGCTTGTTAGGCGACCTAACAAGCGACCTATTATTTAAGGCGTTTGTGCTGGTGTGCAAGCATGTTGGGCTCGTGTGTAAGCTTGTTGAGCTCGTGTGTAAGCATGTTGCGCTCGTGTGTAAGCATGTTGGGCTCGTGTGTAAGCATGTTGGGCTCGTGTGTAAGCATGTTGAGCTCGTGTGTAAGCATGTTGGGCTCGTGTGTAAGCATGTTGGGCTCGTGTGCAAGCATGTTGGGCTCGTGTGCAAGCATGTTGGGCTCGTGTGTAAGCTTGTTGGGGTCTTGTGTAAACTGCTTGTGTTAAGTAATTGCTTGTAGTCACATTGGTCATTTAATGTAATATTTTATGGAAGAAATCATTGCGTGTTAAAACATAACGACTGTTTCTCTCTCCTTCCATCTTTATCACGTCTCACACTTATTTTCTAGTTTCTTATAGCATGTGTGTTTTTGTTTTATGCTCTCAGATATTTGTAGCCTAAATCGCAAGCCAGGTTTTTCCAGCAGTTTTTGTTTTGTTCTCATTAGCTTATCTGTTTCTTCAATGGTTGGAAATCCTTTCTTCATCTTCCCTAACACGAGCCCATTTTCTTTCTTACCCGCTGCCTTTTTTTTGGTTCTTTTTCACCAGAGTAGAGAGTTTTCTCTCTCTCTCTCTCTCTCTCTCTCTCTCTCTCTCTCTCTCTCTCTCTCTCTCTCTCTCTCTCTCTCTCTCTCTCTCTCTCTCTCTCTCTCTCTCTCTTTGTTTACACAGGAGGGTACCGGAACAGACAACTGCCGGCATCCCATTAGCAGACTGAGAGCTTTCCCATCCCATAGCTCATGGTAAGCCTAACCCACTAGTTTCCCTGTCAGTTGTTTAACAATCATGTACCCAATCACTGCTGGGTAAACAGAGGATTGGCGCCTAGTCAATCCTCCCCGGCCAGGATACGAACCTAAGCCAAATCGCTCACGAAGCGCGACGAGAGTGTGTTTCCACTGCACTAAGGGGACACTTGTAAATGCGCAACGAAAAAATGATGGAACCCCTAACGCAAGTCGTGTATCACACCAGTCGTTGTGTATGTGTCCCTGTATCACACCAGTCGTTGTGTGTCCCTGTATCACACCAGTCGTGCGTGTGTCCCTGTATCACACCAGTCGTTGTGCGTGTGTCCCTGTATCACACCAGTCGTTGTACGTGTGTCCCTGTATCACACCAGTCGTTGTACGTGTGTCCCTGTATCACACCAGTCGTTGTACGTGTGTCCCTGTATCACACCAGTCGTTGTACGTGTGTCCCTGTATCACACCAGTCGTTGTGCGTGTGTCCCTGTATCACACCAGTCGTTGTACGTGTGTCCCTGTATCACACCAGTCGTTGTGTGTGTGTCCCTGTATCACACCAGTCGTGTGTGACCTTCTGCCTTCCTCTTGTCCCCTGTATTCTTCGCCTCCCTGTTTTCCAGTCTCGTTCTTCTCACATCAACAGTCTACCCTCCCACACTTCCTCCCCCTAACGCTTCCCTTACTCCCGTCTCATGGGCTTTCCCTTTCCCTAATCTCTTCACTTATACTTTCTCCCTCTCCGTTATTCCTCATCTCTTCACTCCCCTTTCTCTCGTCGTCCTCGTAACTTTTACCTTTCACCTCATTTCCTGCCATCATTTCTCCCCTGTACCTCTGATTTTCACCCTCACAACTCATAACAGTTCACCTGGACCCGCCCTCCTTTCACCCATTTCCTCACCTTTCAGTCCCCTCACTCATTGTGTCTCACCTCTCAACCATTATGTCTCACCCACCCCAAACCTTGAGTATTATGGCTTTTTCTATCACTCTCCCCTCACACACTTCCCCTCAGACTCCTCCACACTAATGCACCCTTCCCTTATCCATCACACTTGACCCATACTTTTGTTTATTTCTCATTACTCATATTCTCTCTCTGTCTGTCTCTCTCTCTCTCACGTTTACATCTATCCTGTCTCTGTCTCTCTTACTTGGGTGTTGTGTTACCTGTCACAACTTTCTTTGTATTCCTTCTTATTTTCTTACCCCTTACCTCTTCCCTGTCCATTCCCTTGATCGCCCCTGCCTCCCCCGTCTCTTCACAGTGAAGATAGGCACCAGGGAATCATACAACATTCTGGGTCAAGATGCCTTGACTCTCGACTTTTCCTGTCTCAACCTGTAGTCTCCACTCCCACTCCACACTACCCTTCAAGGCTTCTCCACACTAACCCTCGAGGTGTCTGCATGCGCTGTTCAACCAATAGTCTTCTCTTCCACTCGAGACTACTCCTTGAGATCCTCCATACACTGCACTCTCCTCTGCTCAGAGTAATCGCCAGCACCATAATGATCATCTGCTGTCTTTGTAGCATGAGTGGTTGAGTCCTTATCTCGAGAAGCTATATATGGAAAGCCGTTTTCTTGGCCGGCGCGGAGTTTTGGGAGACCATCCGGCTGCAAGAGGCGCTGCCGCCAACGCCACTCACGTACGAGTTCTAAAAATAGATGCCAAAGTTCCCCGCTAATATGGCCCGTTCTTTGTCATTCCTTCGTCTAACAGAGTCTTTGAAATTTAGGAAATATTACGTAGCTATTGTGCGTTTTCACGCTGCGGGAAGTACGTCGAGCACTAATTGACCTGATGAGTATTTAGGTTCATTCACATTATTCGGAATAACGAGGCTTGTGAAGCCTACAGAAAATGGGAATTTCTGAACAGCGTTGCAAATGCTAGGTAGCCTATTTTCTAGTGGGATATTCTTCGTGACTGTGAACTCCTCCTCTCGTCCTCACATTTGATGCACTGTTGTTTAGACGCTATAGCCATCAACGTCTAAATTCAGGTGGCTTAGTGTATTCAAAGCATCCTAATTTGGACGGTTCCACTGATTAATGATTATTGACATCTATAAAACAGGCAATTGGCCATCGTGTGCTTGTGGTTGGCACGCTTGTTATATCCTGGAAACGAGTCGCCTCAACACTCTGAAATTTATTATTCATTTAAAAAAAAAATGACTTGAATTTAGCTGCGGGCTCCGATAGCATAATAGGGTCTCGTGGTGCAGTTGGCTTCGTTCTCGGCTCATAGTCGGGGATCCCGAGTTCTATTCCAGGCCGGTACAGAAGTGGTTGGGCATTTTACCTTTCACCTAATGCCGTTGTTCACCATTCATTACATATGTTCTTGGGAGTTACGCAACTGTTAAGGGGTTGTATCGTGTGGAAGGTCAGTAGTTCGACCTTGAGGGGACTTTTATATAAACCTAAAGTGTGTTTGTGTGTATATATATATATATATATATATATATATATATATATATATATATATATATATATATATATATATATATATAGGTTTCCTGTCCTAGAAAAAAATAATATATTATTTATTGAGCCCTCAACGGTGACAGGAAGCCTGTTCCTTTTCTCCAATATTAAGCCTTGGGATTGGTACTGACTATAACTTAGACCATGTTTCCTTTGTGTTTAGTATTTAACATGTAAATACATGTGTCTCTTAGTACTTCTGTGTTCATACTTAATCAGCTATGTTTAAATATATTTTCCCAGTATTAATATTTGTCATCACTGTTCACCATAACATATTGTCCCAATTCACATGTCTGAAATAAAATATTTGAGGTGGTGTGATGAGTTGATATAAATTATTTGTGGGGGTGTGATGCCTTGCTTGATGAGTTGATATAAATTATTTGTGGGGGTGTGATGCCTTGCTTGATGAGTTGATATAAATTATTTGTGGTGGTGTGATGCCTTGCTTGATGAGTTGATCATCCTGGAGCTTTCAACCTATCCCTGTATTCCAGTGACACCTGTCACATCTCGTGTAACTTACAGGCTTTTGACACTTTTGTGTTGCACCGACAACTCAACTGAACCGAATATTATTCTGCACACTCTTAGAGGCGTTCATGACCTGGACTCTTGCCACGGTTGTAGGTAATTACCTTGTTTTACTAGTGTCGTGTTGCCTCATTTAGATTCGTTTAACGACCGCTAGGCCCAACACCAAGTTAGCTTCGACTATCATAATGTCTTATCTGTAATTTACGTAATCAGGAGACGGTCATTGTCGCATATTATCTCTGATAATAAGAGCAATAAAAGGAGTTACGACTCGCCGGACCATGGACTCGAGTGAGGCGGGATTGGCGGCACTGAGGGTGTTATGGGAGGGGGAGAGAGAGAGAGAGACAGACAGACAGACAGACAGACAGACAGACAGACAGACAGACAGACAGACAGACAGACAGACAGACACAAAGAGAGAGAGAGAGAGGGGGGAGGCTGTTGCAGAGGACACAGAAAGCGGAGAGCATTTGAAGGGGTGAGACGGGTTTCTGGGGGGGGGGATGCATTTGGGGGGTACGGGAGAGGTGGGCTCTTGTGGTGTCATAGAAAACGCGGCTGACGAAGCCAGACTTGTCCCTAGGGGTCACACGTGTAATATTCCTTGCTTAGCTCCTCCTTCCTCTGACCTTCGTGATCATCCGGATCATCAACACGGTGTGAGGGAAGGGAAAGACTCGGATAATGATAGGCACTTCGGGATAACTGAGTGTTTACGAAGGGATTAAGGGCCTAAGTCCAGTCAACTAGAGGTTAAGGAAAGCTCTTTTTAAAAACAGCACTAACAACAGTCCAGGCAAAAATTGTATGGTGATATATTTTATTTTCAAAGCGACGGTTCTAGTAAATATTTTCTAAATAAATATATTATATATATATATATATATATATATATATATATATATATATATATATATATATATATATATATATATATATATATATTAGTTATATATCTAATCACACCACCATAATCAAGCTTGTGGTCACTTGTGATATTAGTTATATTGAGAGTAATATATACTCTCTTGTTGAATATGACCGAAAGGGTAAGATTAACGATTCTATCACGAATCTTCTCAATATTTCTTATGTTTTTCTTCACTATCGGAGGAAGTTGAAACATTAACTCTCCAAAGTTCATTTTACACACTTTATTATGGTCTCACGCCTTCGAATACGTTTCGCAATGTACTCCTTACATTCTCAGACAACTTTACGGAGTTTAGCACCAGATTATATTCTCTTTGCGTGAGGTGGTTAAGAACAAGTGGATGAATGGCATAACTTAGGTGGATAATAATTGGGTATTAAATGTATCAACATTGGCAGCCAATGATTCTTCTTCAGAAGTATCTCACCCCAAGTTGTTTGACTTCTGATTTGTTGTGTTCTAATGAGTTTAGCAACCTTTTGCTCGTCTGGTTATTCCTGTGTGTATGTATAAGTTGTTTCTGCATTTACCACTGTGATTGTTCATATGGTAATGAACAATGTTCAATGGTAATCGATTGGTCCAGGAGTTGGTTCTTTCAGGGATTTGTTGGTCCAGAAATTGGTTGGTTCCTTGCAAAATTATCAATGTTTGTGGTCACTACTGACGATGTAAGTTTGTGGTCACTACTGACTTGGTAAGTTTGTGGTCACTACTGACTTGGTAAGTTTGGGGTCACTACTGACTTGGTAAGTTTGTGGTCACTACTGACTTGGTAAGTTTGTGGTCACTACTGACTGTGTAAGCTTGTGGTCGCTACTGACGGTGTAAGTTTGTGGTCACTACTGACTTGGTAAGTTTGTGGTCACTACTGGCTGTATTAGCTTGTGGTCACTACTGACTGTATAAGCTTGTTTTGAAGTCGACAGACAGTTTAGTGAATCACAAAATACTGCTACCGATTATTCACAAGTTTTCTGAAAAATATCTGGACATTGAAACGCATTAAAGAAATGGCAGAGGGGAAGACACTCTCATTCCCTCACTCGTAATTGCCTTTCCTCCTAAGGCAATCAACTTTCCAATCTTCCTGTCAATCACTGTCTGTTCAGTTCTCCAGCCAGAGGCGACACTTCACCCGTCCTTTTGTTGTCTGGTAGCTAGCTGTGTGTCGAGAGACCGTCGAAAGTCTGTTGTGTCGAGAAGCTGTCGAAAGTCTATTTGGTCGACATTCTGGTGATTCAACCTCTATTCTGGTGAGGTTGGGCTTCTTTGACAGGATCTTCAGAGGATAATTTGGTCAATCATTTCCTTCTCATCATTTTGTGTTCATGTAAGTTTTTACAGAGTTGTTCCGTTTACAGTTTCGTACGGAAGCATCACTATGCCGATGTGGTCATGCTGGTTCGGTGATACTGTCATTAAGACTCATCACCTTGTTAGTTCTTGAGGCTGTCTCAAGGCTGTTGGGCATTCATCAACGTGTTTAAGGTTACTGGGAAAAAAATGTCTTGGATCATCATTTGTTGAATTTGTTTAGATAAATGAATACGTAATAACGAACGTTATCTTTCCAGAGTCTGAAGAGGTTAACTGAGTGGTCTTAAACACTTCTTTCAGTTATCGCTTTAGCCTGTCCCCATTAACCTATTAACCTCCTTTTCCCTGTTTCTCTCTCTCTCTTACCTCTTATTTCTACCTATCTTTCTCCTTTCTTCTCTCCCCTTTCCTCTCTCCATCCCAATTTTGACTAAAAAATCAGTTAAATATGTGATCAGTTTTATTAAAAAAAAAATTGTGTCATTTTGAAGTGCTTTTCAAGACTCATTTAAATATTATTTTACATACGAGTCGACCTGTTTTCTGTTGGCGGAGCGCGATTATATTTTGCGTCGAATTTTGTCATCAGACTGTCGGGGTGGGATAGTCTTTTTTTGCAAGAAATAATTACTTTAATTGTATTAGGCCTATTTTTTATTTGTATTTTGCTATCAAGTTTATGAATTTTGTATTGATTCAATTAGGAAGTCGTTTGTCAGCGGGAGAGAGAGAGAGAGAGAGAGAGGGGGGGGGGCGAGAGAGAGAGAGAGAGAGAGAGAGAGAGAGAGAGAGAGAGAGAGAGAGGGGGGGAGAGAGAGAGAGAGAGAGAGAGAGAGAGAGAGAGAGAGAGAGAGAGAGAGAGAGAGAGAGAGAGAGAGAGAGAGGGGGGGGAGAGAGAGAGAGAGAGAGAGAGAGAGAGAGAGAGAGAGAGAGAGAGAGAGAGAGAGAGAGAGAGAGAGAGAGAGAGAGGGGGGAGAGAGAGAGAGAGGGGGAGAGAGAGAGAGAGAGAGGGGGGGAGAGAGAGAGAGAGAGAGAGAGAGAGAGAGAGAGAGAGAGAGAGAGAGAGAGAGAGAGAGAGAGAGAGAGAGAGACAATGAAGGTAGGTGAGAGGCTGCTGGCATAGGTCGGGAGGTGGGGCTATCAAATTCCACAATGGTAATGAAAAGATTTCTGGCGTGGGGAACTCCAGCTATTCCAGGGCAACGAAGTTACCTCCGCAGTCGTTCCACCTGCTGCTGCTGGTGGTGGTGGTGGTGGTGGTGCTGGTGCTGGTGCTGCTGTTACTGGTGCTGCTGCTGCTGTTACTGGTGCTGCTGCTGCTGTTACTGGTGCTGCTGCTGCTGTTACTGGTGCTGCTGCTGCTGTTACTGCTGCTGCTGCTGCTGTTACTGCTGCTGCTGCTGCTGTTACTGCTGCTGCTGCTGCTGCTTTTACTGATGCTGCTGCTGCTGTTACTGGTGGTGGTGCTGCTGCTGTTGTTGCTGGCGCTGCTGCTGCTGTTTCTGGTGCTGTTGCTATTGCTGCTGTTACTGCTGTTGCTGCTACTGCTGCTGCTGCTGTTGCTGTTGCTGCTGCTGCTACTGCTGCTGTTGCTGCTGCTGTTGCTGCTACTGCTATGCTACTGCTGCTGTTGTTGCTACTGCTGCTGTTGCTGCTGCTGCTACTGCTACTGCTGCGGTATTGGTGGTGATACTCTTGGTGCTACTATTGCTGTTGGTTATTCCGTACTGCTCTAGTTGTAGCTGGTACTGGAGGCTTCTCAACTCACTGGTAAAGAACAGGAAACTCTTGTGGCTAATGGTAGATTACAATAACCTTCCAAGGCCGCTGGTAGATTAGAGAACGTTCTCTCTGGAGTTACCATCTACCATCAATCTCTGGCGCTGGCGTATGACCTCGGTCGACATCTCCCTGCTGTGAACCCTTGTCATAAGTGTGTTGATTTTCTGTTATTATTAACTTCTTGTGTGTGTTTAAGGAAAGTGGAGCAGCGAGGTCGTTTAACTTGGCAGCCAGACCTTGGTTATTATTATTGTTATTGGGCGAGAAACCCGTTTTATGTAGCTTGGTTTAAGGCGTTTTCCGAGTCGGAGGAAGGTCTTTTAACTGATTCGAGCATTAGCGGGTTTTAGGGGAGGGAGCTGCGTGGGCCTCGCTAACTGTGGTACTCGCTAACTAGGCTGTTCGTTAACAGGGTCTTGCTGAACGTGCCTCGCTTGCGGGGCTTGCCACAGAACTTAAGTATATTCACATTAATATAACACACATTATTTTACGAAAAGAGGTAAGAGTGAGACAGAAGGGGACGTAAGAACAGGGAAAAGGAGGAAGAGGGACAAAGGAGGAATAAAAAATTATAGACAGATAAAAAGACTCTCCTTTATAAATCGTTGTTCATTCTTTTCATTTCTCTCACGTTTTCCTTGCTTTATCAGGCCTACTCGTGTCTATCTTTTCCATTCTATATACTTCTGGGCATTTTGCTATGGGTCGCTCTCCTGGCGGGCCATGTGGTGGGCATGTTCTACCTATCAGAAAATAACAATGGCTCGACAGTACTGAGTGAGAGTGGGTAGTAAAGGAGATTGAAACATACTGTTTCGTGGAGTTTTATTGTTAGGAAATCGAGGAAAGATTTTTATTGACTAATAAAAGGCTGGATTAGAAAATGGACTTTTTTTTACGTGAGGAGAGTAGAAGGGAGGAGAAAATTGGACGGAATTGATAGTTGAATATCGGGTATATACTGTAAATTGTATTTTATTTATATATATATATATATATATATATATATATATATATATATATATATGTATATATATATATATATATATATATATATATATATATATATATATATATATATATATATATATATATATATATATATATATATATATACAAGTTCTTACATTCTTGTAAAGCCAGTAGAACGCACAGCGTTTCGGGCAAGTCCTTAATCCTAATTTTCCTCCTGAATACAACCCTCCAAATCGTTTAACAACCTAGTACCCATTCACTGCTGGGTGAACAGAGGCTACAGTTAAGGACTGGCGCCCGGTCAATCCTTCTTAGCCAGGATACGAACCCAGGCCAAAGCGCTCGCGAAACGCCGGATATGTGTTTTACCACTGCGCCATGCAGACTGTTATGGGTTCAGTTGGTTTAATACTTCGAAACCTTGTATTTTAAAATGCTTGATTGGTGATTGTGGCTTGAAGATTGGAGTGTCAAGTGGTTCCCTGTGCGGGAAAAGTATCATGTTTTCAAATAGGGTGAGAAGCTGAATATCGATCAGCAGGCTTAGATTATCTCTAATGAGAGAAGTATTTGATATAATTGTCAGTCGAGATAATATAAGATAAACCAAGAAATGTGAATAAGAGCAACAACTTGAGGAAGCAATTACAGATAATCACTTAGTTAAGTGGATATTTATATATCTTTATGGCGTGGATCTGAGGCTGGAAAGTTTACTTTGAGAATTTTGAGGGGTCGGGCTTGGAGAGTAGAAGAACTCCAGGTATACTTTCTCCAGGAAGGAGAGGTATAAGAAGAGTATACCTCTCCAGGTATTCCCTCTCCCCTGGTAAACTAAAACAACGAGCGTCTGTTGTCACGCGGTAAAATAATGCTTCTGGGTTATATGCTTGAGAATTAGAACATAATCCTGATAGAGCGAACAATAATGTAAAAAAAAATGCAATTGAGCCAAGTTAACAATATAAATTGATAAATTAGTTTCATTTAATAAATTAACTTCTATACAATTTTAATTAAAAACAAAAGTGATTCGATAACAAATAATTTAAATTGCGATTTGTTGATTATATTATAGGGTTTAGTTTTAGTTACTTTGTGAGTTTGTCTTAAAATGGGAGCACTTTAGACTTGTGTACTAGTTTTTTAATCCCAGGAGGTTAGACAAGGGAAAAGGTGGGGAAGTAGTGGAGAAAATATCCTTGTTTCATTAGACTTTTGCGCCCTCCCTTGCGTTTGTATCTCTCCCGAGTTAATGGCCCCTGTGCCCAGTTGGTACCTTGAACCCAGTGGGTACAGTGGACCCTTTGGCACCCCATAGACCCCCAGTGTGCACCCTGGAACAACAGACCTCACGGGGCTCCCCATTTTACCCAGATTTCTTGGACCTAAGCGCCCCCTGGATCTGTAACCACTATCTCCCCACATATTTTCACATCCACCCCATCCTACATAAATCATCCCATCCTGCTGTCTTTATGTACCTCCTCGATATCACCCCAGTCTTCCTCCCTTCACTTCCATCCGTCCTCCTCCCTTCACTCCCATCTCCCTCCCTCCCCTTCCACTCTTCATTAGCACAGGGGCTCAACCCCTTCCTTGGAAGCGATCAACGTACTCTTTTCCAGGCCTGCCTTTGTCTCTGTTTTAACTCCTGCTTGATTTATGCCTTAAGGGGGATCACCCCATTTGTTGGAGTCTTGCGGGGGAAGAAGCGGCTACTCTTCACCAAAGAGCGGCTGCTCTTCACCAAAGAGCGGCTGCTCTTCACCAAAGAGCGGCTGCTCTTCACCAAAGAGCGGCTGCTCTTCACCAAAGAGCGGCTGCTCTTCACCAAAGAGCGGCTGCTCTTCACCAAAGAGCGGCTGCTCTTCACCAAAGAGCGGCTGCTCTTCACCAAAGAGCGGCTACTCTTCACCAAAGAGCGGCTACTCTTCACCAAAGAGCCTCTGCTTCTCGTATACTGAACATAGGCAAGACAAAATGGACTGGCTGCATATATGTGAATTAATCATGACGTAGCCATCAGTGTTTATATTGTGCAGGATGAGCTTTTATATATCATGTCCAACACCATCTTGGGATCGGTTGACCAAACCACACACTAGAAAGCGAAGGGACGACGACGTTTCGGTCCGTCCTGGACCATTCTCAAGTCGATTGTGTCCTGGTCCGATTGAACAAGGTCCAGATTGTGAGAATGGTCCGTCCTAGACCATGCTCACAATCGACTTGAGAATGGTCCAGGACGGCCCGAAACGTTGTCGTCCCTTCACTTTCTAGTGTGTGGTTTGGTCAACATATTTCAGCCACGTTATTGTGACTCCTCGTCTGCATCTTGGGAGCAATTGACCCCACACCCCAGCCCAAGACCTCCCTGGGCCCAGTTAACCTTCTTCACCCCCACGACAATCCTCACCTTTCTTCCCTTGCTCCTCCCCTCTCCCTCTCTCTTTCCTACTCTCCGATTCTCTCTTTCTCTCTCAAACCGAAACGTCAATCGTTCCCCTTTAAGAGTGCGCCTATTAATCGAGAGATCTGCCCTAGGCTGCTCTTCACTCTAAGTGCAAATCCTCCCTAAAAGTATCACTCTGCCATCCTCGCTGTGAAGATCACAAGAAGCTGGTATTACTATTGAAAGAAAACGAAGATATTCATGGCGCAAGTAAAGCAATTTGGGCCCAAGAACGCTCTGGTCCCATCTGGCTTAAGGGCGCTCTGGCTTTTACGACGGAGCTGCGAGGGACTCAATTATTGTGGCCTTTACTGTCGACGTTTATCCTTAGGGTCACTAAGAGGGCGCTGGGTCATTATCGACCTTAAGTGTAATAATAAGAAATACAGCATAATTTCGTCGTAGATTTTACGAGCGCAAGTGGTTGTAATAGTTTCAGGTTACTGTTTCGTTTTCCTTCTTTAATCATTAATTTACAACACTTAATTCCCTCGGTGAAATTGCTTTGCCGGATAGGACTTAGTATGCAACTAAGAGAGAGGGAGGTTTATGCCTGTAATAACATTGTAGGCAGGTCGAGGCGAGGGTGTTGAGTCGGTGTTGCAGAGGAAGAAAGATTGATCACCAGCTGAGCCAGTGGTGTCCGGGGGGGGGGGGGCCTGGGAGACGGCTGCTTCCTCTGGAGTTGTGGCTTCACGCTGCTAGGATTTGCTAGGGGCTGGGAGCAGGCTGGAGGGACCAAACGATATTATATAGGTGGAGGGTGATTGAAGAGGTGGAGAGAGGGAGGCTGAAGAGTCAGGAGAAGTGGAGAGGGGAAGGACGGAAGGGGGCTGTTTAGATGAGGGGTTTTCTCTTTGTTATGGCAGCCGCACCACCTGTGCTCCTATTGATCTTATTTCCTCTGTCACTTTATGGTAACTTCTTGTACTTGTGCCAGCACGTCTCAAGGTGTCGTCCCTGCCAGCATTGGCAACATCACTACCACTGCCTCTAATGCATCCACTATCCCTGCCACCACTACCTTAAATACCTTTAATAAATGCCGGAACAACCGTGGACATCTTCAAGAGGAAACTAGATTTATTCCTCCAAGGAGTGCCGGACCATCCGGGCTGTGGTGGATATGTGGGCCTGCGGGCCGCTCCAAGCAACAGCCTGATGGACCAAACTACAAGTCAAGCCTGGCCTCGGGCCGGGCTTGGGGAGTAGAAGAACTCCCAGAACCCCATCAACCAGGTATCTACCAGGTAACCTACTTCACCGCTTGGAAGTCAGCGTAGTCGTCCCCGTATCGAAGACCAGAGCCTCGTAGTCCCTGGAACAGCATAGTAGTGTACCAAGAGTCATGGCTGTAGGACTCCTGAGCAAAATGTACAAAAGTTTGACAAATTCTTTGTCAAACTGTTTTACAGTAGGTATTTGAAATGAGATACAGTATGTAAAATGTCACGAGAGGAAGTTAAGGGAGTCGGAGAGATATCAGGAAGAACAGTAGTGAAAACAAAGGGGATGGGATACGAGAGACAGTTATGACTAGTCTAAATATGTATTTAACAATAAAAATTCAACGAGAAACCTAAGGAATGACTCGTTACACTGATTATCCAGAAGTTGGAAAGGCGAGGCTTAGTAGCTAGTTCTCAACCCTGTAACACACACACACACACACACACACACACACACACACACACACACACACACACACACACACACACACACACACACACACACACACACACACACACACGCACACACGCACACACACACACGCACACACACACGCACACACACACGCACACACACACGCACACACACACGCACGCACGCACGCACGCACACACACACACACACACACACACACACACACACACACACACACACACACACACACACACACACACACACACACACACACGCACACACACACACACACACACACACGCACACACACACACACGCACACACACACACACACAGGTCCAGCAATAACTCCGGGCTACCATTGTTTAGCATGCTGGAAGTTGGCATCACGAGAGTCTAACTTTAGACCCCTCTAGCCTCATTGTGAAGGAAGTTTGGGCCTGTTAGGATGTCAACTACACATGCCCGCCCTGAGAATACCAAACGTTCCTGAACCAAGTTTTGACCAGAACCACACTGCAGAAACGCTGGCGGGGCCCCTCGGGTTACAGAGTGTGGAGTGTTCTAAGGTTTAATTTCAGAATTTCACGGTTGGATGTGGATTTGGACGGATGTGTATATTCGTTCTGGCACTGGAAGAAAATTGTACCGTAGATGGAGGGCACTCTAAGGCGACGTTCCAGTGTGTGTGTTTGTACTCACCTCACCTATTTGTATTCACCTATTTGTGCTTGCGGGGGTTGAGCTTTGGCTCTTTGGTCCCGCCTCTGAACTGTCAATCAACTGGTGTACAGATTCCTGAGTCTACTGGGCTCTATCATATCTACATTTAAAACTGTGTATGGAGTCAGCCTCCACCACATCACTGCCTAATGCATTCCATCCGTTAACTACTCTGACACTGAAAAAGTTCCTTCTAACGTCTCTGTGGCTCATGTGGGTACTCAGTTTCCACCTGTGTCCCCTTGTTCGCGTCCCACCAGTGTTGAATAGCTCATCCTTGTTTACCCAGTCGATTCCTCTGATATTTTGTAGGTTGTGATCATGTCTCCCCTTACTCTTCTGTCTTCCAGTGTCGTAAGGTGCATTTCCCGCAGCCTTTCCTCGTAACTCATGCCTCTTAGTTCTGGGACTAGTCTAGTGGCATACCTTTGGACTTTTTCCAGCTTCGTCTTGTGCTGTGTGTGTGTGTGTGTGTGTGTGTGTGTGTGTGTGTGTGTGTGTGTGTGTGTGTGTGTGTGTGTGTGTGTGTGTCCACGTCGATTCTAGTTTATTTTATTTCTGAAAGAAATTTTATTTATACCCGTATTTTCGAACGAAATTTGTGGGTGTGTTGTAAAGTTATAATGAGATTGTGTCACAACGTCACAACGTGTTTGTTTTAACACAAGTTGTGACACATAATCTAAACTGGTCGAGGATGTGTGACGAACTCATATTTAGAATGATGCTTGTTTTGTGTTGAATGACCTGAATATTTTGGTATTTTATTTCTACCTCAGTCTCGGTAATGATAAAGATGATGGTGAAGACGGTCATGACACCAACGATAAAGATGGTGATGATTGAGAAAGTGGTGATAAGTGATGAATCCTGAACGTGATGGTGAAAGTGGTGGAGGTGAAAATGAACGTGTTGATGGTAGTGGTGTGACTTTGGAAAACGATTAAAAGTGTTGATGAATCCAGTGATAAAAAATATTTGACCCTTAAGATGGTGAAAATTTATGATAATAATTATGAAAACACTGATAAAGGAGGCTGAAGGTGAATATAATGATAACATCATCACTGGCAATGATGATGATGATAACAATACCATCAAGTATCATGACATGTGTATCAAAGTGTGTGTGTCAACTTTATGCAACTTAGTCTGTGGGCTGGCAGTTATAAGTAACTTATACGAGCATTACTCACTTCATAAAGTGCAAATTGGAGAGAACTGGGGGGGGGGGTTAATGCAGACTTAGTGGTCTGGATTCATGGTGCTGGAATATTAATGTTCTTAAGACAGTCACTCAGGTGAGTGGTGAGTAGCTTGGTCAGAGATGACTTGTTGTCTTTGTTGTTGGTCATTGTTGTTACTGCTGCTGTCTTTGTTGTTGGTCATTGTTGTTACTGCTGCTGTCTTTGTTGTTGCTGACGAACTGAGGTCAGTGATATGTATTTTAATAGAGCTAAGAATGGAAACGAGAACTGATAGAATGGAGCCCCTGTCAACCTGTGTGTGTGTGTGTGTATATATATATATATATATATATATATATATATATATATATATATATATATATATATATATATATATATATATATATATAACGAGATTGGGTTGACAGGGGGCTCCATTCTATCACTTCTCGTTTCCATTCTTAACTATTAAAATACATATCCCAGACTGACCTCAGTTGGTTCTGTATTCTGAAGTATTATTATGTCCTCATCGTATATTGTTGTGTATGCTCGCTTCAATTCAAATTATTAAATAAACAGAATGGCACGCAAACACACAAAGAGGAGGTTATGAATTCAGAAAACTTAGCCTGGGCATGAGGGGAGACTGGTATAACCTGGGAATAACCTGATCATGAGGGGAGACTGGTATAACCTGGGAATAACCTGATCATGAGGGGAGACTGGTATAACCTGGGAATAACCTGATCATGAGGGGAGACTGGTATAACCTGGGAATGAGGGGAGACTGGTATAACCTGGGTATAACATGATCATGAGGGGAGACTGGTATAACCTGGTCATAGAGGCCAGCGGACGAGCACCAAACTTAATTATAGAGCCTTTTGGAGGGGGCGAAGAAGGACCCGCTCCCTGAGGGGCTACAAACATCGTCAGCTAAGAAAGTATTAAGGGGGAGGGAAGAGGGGGCGGGGGGTGGGGGGTGGATGAGGTGCTGGCAGGTGTTGAGGGAAGGTGAGAGGTTTGGAGTTGAGTGTGGTTGGTGGAGTTGAAGAGTAGGGGAGGGGGGGGGATTGATGCCAGATGGAGCAATAATAGTAATGATTACATTATTAGGCAGCAGTGTAGAAAGTTAAAAGTGGAAATAAAAATGAAGGTGGACTGTTGAATAGCGATTAATTCATTTATCCCAGCACCAAAACATCAGTTGTTCCATATTAACACAAATTTGCATTTATTATATTTGATATAAAATTCCGGGTCGATTAAAATCCCCATCAGCAACAATACAACAGGAAGGGAATAGCTCTGTGGCCCAATAGGACCATTAGGATTTTCCTTAAAGGATGGAAGACTTCGTCCCATATCTCAAGGGTTGAAAAGAAGCTGCATCTGTCATCCGGGTCTTCGGTGGACCTAATCTTCTCCACCGTGGGAGAAGTGCTATTAATATTAGAAGGTGTTTAAGAGAAATTTATAAGATTCGGCATATTTTGTATGGGAAATAATAGTTGAACGCGGCAGATAAATAAAATAAAGGTCTAATTACGTCAGAGAATATTAGTTCTGACATGTCCAGTGCAAACTGCTAGTGTTAAGTGGTATGTATTTAGTTCAAAGGTAATAGTATAAACCCCGTTGTTACTGCTATGTGCATCTGCTAACCAATTCTGGATGCTAACTAATTATGAATACTAACCAATTATGGATGCTAACTATTTATGGATACTAACCAATTATGGATGCTAACTAATTATGGATGCTAACCAATTATGGATGCTAACTAATTATGGATACTAACCAATTATGGAGTCTAATTAATTATGCATGCTAACCAATTATGGATGCTAATTATGGATACTAACCAAAAGACACCCGCGAAACTAACAAACAGCATGCCCATTGGTCAGAATAACTGGAACACGGTCTGTAACTTGTCGACGTTCTTACACCTTTCTTTACCATCGAATATTGTACGCAATGATTTACCTAAGAGTAGAGGTGCCTCGGTAACAACCCGAGACCACATATGACTATCTGAGGCCCGAGCCTCGTCAGCCATCTTCCATTAAAACGTAAGAAATATTGCCAGAACAAAAATGGAAATTTCACACAGAAAATTTGACAAATTGGTGGAGGAAGTGGTGGATCAACCGGGTTGTAATTGATATTTGGACCTATATGCAGCGGTGCAAACAACAGCCTGGCTGATCGAGGTATCACAAGGCAAACCTGGTCCACGACCGGACTTTGATAATAAAAGAGCTCTCGAAACTGACTACAGGTAAACTACGGGGATTTAGCGATAGTTCCTGTCATAGGAGCTACAGTCTGGAAAAGGAGACTGTAGCTCCTTTTCCAGAGGTTGTTGGTGTCAGAACGTCTTGGTGGAAAGGTGTACTGGTAGGGAAGCTTTGACAACTATGTGTTATGATACGTCAAATTCTCCCACGCGATGTCCTTTCTCTCTCTCTCTCTCTCTCTCTCTCTCTCTCTCTCTCTCTCTCTCTCTCTCTCTCTCTCTCTCTCTCTCTCTCTCTCTCTCTCTCTCTCTCTCCCTCCCTCTCTCCCTCTCTCCCTCTCTCTCTCTCTCTCTCTCTCTCTCTCTCCCTCCCTCTCTCTCTCTCTCTCTCTCTCTCTCGTCTCGCCATCTGGTTCTGTATATGTGGCTGGGATATCTCACCACAGGCTCGCAATAATAACTAAACACAATAACAATAATAATAAAACTGTCCTTTGTGATCACTAAACTCGTTTTAAGGCGTATAACCTCATGAGTTGTCACGCGAGCCACTCTTGAAGAAAAGTTTGAGAAGAAAGGAGGAAAGAAGAGAGAGAGAGAGAGAGAGAGAGAGAGAGAGAGAGTATGGACAGTAAAAGGAGTGAAAGCAGGCAACCAGTGCCATATTGTGAGTGTGAAAAATAGGATTGAATGATTGAGAAAGTTAGCGAAGGAGAGTGTGAGAGAGAGGAGGGAGAGGGCGAGCGAGGGAGAGAGTGAGTGAGCGAGAGAGAACGGGTAATGAATAGAGTGACTAATTACAACAGGGGTGGAGAAGAGCAGAGCTGGCAAGCGGTGGCTGCTGGTGTGTGTGTGTGTGTGTGTGTGTGTGTGTGTGTGTGTGTGTGTGTTGGATGCATATGTGGACGTGTGTTTCTGTGCATCAATATCAGCAGCAGCTACAACAGCCGCCACTCAGGCGAACTACACACACCATTTCCCATCTCAACCGTCTCTCCCACAGTAATGTTACGGGGGGCGCCACTGGAAGGGAAGAAGAGGGATAGGAGCCGTTCCATCTGAAATGAATCGATATATTGGTGTATACGTCAAAAGGATTGTATGACATCTCTTGTTTCAGGGTATTAATAACTCGAGGATACTATATATATCTATATCTATAAATGGAAATGTCTGAGTGTCCAAGATTGGAGGCTGGAGGTTTGGGATATCTTTACCCCCAGCTTTGCACTCTGATTTACACGTGGTGTACTTGCCCATCATGGTCTGGTCGGCGTCGCCAAAATTCTTGAAGGAAAGAGCATGTTTCAGCCACATGTCCCCATGACAGTTTTGGCACTGGCCGGCAGCTACGCCCGGCTAAATATTTTGAAAACAAACATTTTAAAATCAGCATTTCTCTTATAGTAATATACGAGATTATCCGCTGATGTTGGGAAAAATTAACAGATACTTTCTGCTATTCTTACTTTGGCCGTAGCACCTTAAAACACCTAACTTCAATACAGACCCCTCTTGTGAGAGATGAAAATATACGGCACCCAGAGTAGCCTAGTGAGACTCTTACGAGCGTACTTATATATCACCTTGTACCACCTCCATTTACGTCTCATTTTATTTAACACTTCATTACTTAGTTTGAGCTTAGCTTAGTTTCAAAACTGAATACATAAAATATACAGTATATGTGTCAGAGGTTATAGATCTCCACAAGCTCCTCGGATGCTGGAAAGACACCAAGAATGGAGTGTTTGATTTCCCTCTGTATTATAACACTGAGGTGCTGGAAAAGATAGCTAGCAGCTCTTTAGCCTGTTGTTGACTCGACGAGCTTAGAACCTAAATCCGCAAGAAATCCCTTGGTCCTTTTACTCCAAACACCGAAGTCATTGGTAATCTTTTTAGACTGTCTCATCCATTACTAATCTTCCTTGAATGTCCCATCTATTACTAATATTTTAAGAATGCCTCACATATTAGTAATCTTCCAAGAATGTCTCATCCATTCGGCACTAGACTCATCTCCCTGACGTCTAGGACTCGGGAAACGCTAACATGGTGAAATATTTTCTCTCACAGCTCAAGTTACCGAAGTTGGACAAGACGCATACTGCTAATTATGTCACCAACTCGCTAACCGGCACCTGTCGCTTTCCTAAGTGGCAGACTTAGGTAGTTTGGAAATTATTGGGGGACTTTACCGCTCTGAATTATTGTTACGAAACGTTAATTCTCTCTCTTGGGGTTATTGGATCATGTGGGTTGCTCGCTCTCTCTCATATATATAATTGAATATATATACAATGTATTTATATTTTTTATTTTTTTTTTATTTATTTAACTTTATTTGAAAATGTCATTACACAAAAAAAGTTACAATATTGATTACATGCAGGGTACAAGGCTGCTTGTCACAAGTTGAATAGCTCCTCCAGCTCCTCAGATGGCGGGCAGGAACCATGGATGCAGTGAGCATTTCCTCTCTGGATTGCCACACTAAGGCGCTGAAAAAGAAAACTGGCAGCTCTGGGGTCTCTAGTTGTTTCGATTAGCTTAGACCCCAACTCCTTCAAAAAGCTAGCAGCACTTTTACCCCAGGCACCAAGTGTCTCTAAGGGAATGGGGACAAAATTGTGTTTGTCACATTCTTAAGTGTGTACAGAGCATGGTGGTTAATGCTTGTCACTGGTTGAGTAGAGTGGTAGACAGCGTGTGTTTGCATGAGAACGAACGTAGCAGTACTTGTGTAACATATTTTGAAGGAGCAGAACTTTAGCTCCTGGGCCCTGCCTTGACTGTCAAATATCATGATTCCTACCTGAGAGTCCGTGTGTGCACATCAAGGTTTAGGTCACATTGGGGTAACTAAAACTACACTGTAATTCCCCGAGGCCCACTGGCTACAAGACCTGCTGCATGATTACGGCAGGCATGATAGCTGGCAGGCATGATAGCTGCAGGAATGTTCACGGGCAGCATGTTAAGGGTTAGTATGATAGAGGAAGGATTGTTAGAGATTGGCATGATGGAAACTGGTATGATGTAGGCTGGCATGATGGAGGTAGGCATGATGGGAAACTGGTATGATGTAGGATATCATGATGGAGACTGGCATGATGTAAGCTGGCATGATGTAGGCTGGTATGATGGCGCCTACATCATGATGGCATGATGGAGACAGAGGGGCAATAACTCGTCTTTCATGGATGCTCTTTTTATGAGCCGGTTACTGGTGAAACACTCTCTCTCTCTCTCTCTCTCGCTCTCTCTCTCTCTCTCTCTCTCTCTCTCTCTCTCTCTCTCTCTCTCTCTCTCTCTCTCTCTCTCTCTCTCTCTCTCTCTCTCTCTCTCTCATTACTCTCTCTCTCTCATTACTCTCTCTCTCATTACTCTCTCTCTCTCTCTCTCTCTCTCTCTCTCTCTCTCTCTCTCTCTCTCTCTCTCTCTCTCTCTCTCTCTCTCTCTCTCTCTCTCTCTCTCTCATTACTCTCTCTCTCTCTCATTACTCTCTCTCTCTCTCATTACTCTCTCTCTCTCTCTCTCTCTCTCTCTCTCTCTCTCTCTCTCTCTCTCTCTCTCTCTCTCTCTCTCTCTCTCTCTCTCTCTCTCTCTCTCTCTCTCATTACTCTCTCTCTCTCTCTCTCTCTCTCTCTCTCTCTCTCTCTCTCTCTCTCTCTCTCTCTCTCTCTCTCTCTCTCTCTCTCTCTCATTACTCTGTTTAACTATGACTGGGATTCATAATGAATTGTGCTAAATTTCCTAATAAACTGCAGGCTAAGAGCTGTTATCTGAACCCTGTCTCTAGAAACTAATTCTTGTGAGCCTTTTTATTTTAATATGAATCAGGAGCCATCTATTTACTACAACCTTCATGTGAATAGTTCCAAATTCTACTGTCAAATTGCTTAATACGTCAATGTTTGTACAATGGTGCACATAGTTACAAATATTACTATCTAAGCAGAGGGATGGGTTGAATTATATATATATATATATAGTGTTTAATTATAGATATTGATAGTGCATCACCTCTAGTTGTATTTGTTGGGACTTTTCCCTATTTCTATTTTCTCCCTTCTTCCCCTCATCAAACTTAACACATGAAATATAACAACTTGAGATCTTGAGATGTTATCTTGAGATGATTTCGGGGCTTTAGTGTCCCCGCGGCCCGGTCCTCGACCAGGCCTCCACCCCCAGGAAGCAGCCCGTGACAGCTGACTAACACCCAGGTACCTATTTTACTGCTAGGTAACAGGGCCAGAGGATGAAAGAAATTCTGCCCATTGTTTCTCGCCGGCGCCCGGGCTCGAACCCCCGGACCACAGGATCACAAGTCCAGCGTGCTGTCCGCTCGGCCGACCGGCTCCCTTAGAAGCATAGAACACAGAAACAAGATTTCCCCCCATTTTAACAAGCCTGATGCGTCCAATTTAGCATGTTAACTTTCCCCAGTGCTGAATTTTATTTACGGGATTTACACTGCACTTTGTAAAAAGCTCCTCCTCTGGGGGACACATAAATGTTTTAATATAAATAATTAAGTTGAGATATAAATGCAATATTCCTCTTAAAATGGTACAATCCACTCCATTACGAGATTAAACTATCCAACGATGGTGCGTTAAAATCCTCCAGCTGAGTGTGTTGGGCTAATTTGCTGTGTTATCCCAGCTCTCTCTCTCTCTCTCTCTCCCTCTCTCTCTCTCTCTCTCTCTCTCTCTCTCTCTCTCTCTCCCTCTCTCTCTCTCTCTCTCTCTCTCTCTCTCTCTCTCTCTCTCTCTCTCTCTCTCTCTCTCTCTCTCTCTCTCTCTCTCTCTCTCTCTCTCTCTCTCTCTCTCTCTCTCTCTCTCTCTCTCTCTCTCTCTCTCTCTCTCTCTCCCCCAGCTCTCTACTCTCCCAGCTCTCTACTCTCCCAGCTCTCTACTCTCCCAGCTCTCTACTCTCCCAGCTCTCTACTCCCCCAGCTCTCTACTCTCCCAGCTCTCTACTCTCCCAGCTCTCTACTCTCCCAGCTCTCTACTCTCCCAGCTCTCTCTACCCCCCAGCTCTCTACTCTCCCAGCTCTCTCTACCCCCCAGCTCCCTGAGACCATTAAATCACTGTAATAACAAACGAGAAAAAATGAATACAAATTAGTGCTTTGTGTTTTTCATGTTGGTTTATGGTGAGGGCTGCCGGCACAGTAGCCCTTCACCGTTATACACTATGGTGAGGGCTGCCGGCACAGTAGCCCCTCACCGTTATACACTATGGTGAGGGCTGCCGGCACAGTAGCCCCTCACCGTTATACACTATGGTGAGGGCTGCCGGCACAGTAGCCCCTCACCGTTATACACTATGGTGAGGGCTGCCGGCACAGTAGCCCCTCACCGTTATACACTATGGTGAGGGCTGCCGGCACAGTAGCCCCTCACCGTTATACACTATGGTGAGGGCTGCCGGCACAGTAGCCCCTCACCGTTATACACTATGGTGAGGGCTGCCGGCACAGTAGCCCCTCACCGTTATACACTGTGGTGAGGGCTGCCGGCACAGTAGCCCCTCACCGTTATACACTGTGGTGAGGGCTGCCGGCACAGTAGCCCCTCACCGTTATACACTGTGGTGAGGGCTGCCGGCACAGTAGCCCCTCACCGTTATACACTGTGGTGAGGGCTGCCGGCACAGTAGCCCCTCACCGTTATACACTATGGTGAGGGCTGCCGGCACAGTAGCCCCTCACCGTTATACACTGTGGTGAGGGCTGCCGGCACAGTAGCCCCTCACCGTTATACACTGTGGTGAGGGCTGCCGGCACAGTAGCCCCTCACCGTTATACACTGTGGTGAGGGCTGCCGGCACAGTAGCCCCTCACCGTTATACACTGTGGTGAGGGCTGCCGGCACAGTAGCCCCTCACCGTTATACACTGTGGTGAGGGCTGCCGGCACAGTAGCCCCTCACCGTTATACACTGTGGTGAGGGCTGCCGGCACAGTAGCCCCTCACCGTTATACACTGTGGTGAGGGCTGCCGGCACAGTAGCCCCTCACCGTAATACACTATGGTGAGGGCTGCCGGCACAGTAGCCCCTCACCGTTATACACTATGGTGAGGGCTGCCGGCACAGTAGCCCCTCACCGTTATACACTGTGGTGAGGGCTGCCGGCACAGTAGCCCCTCACCGTTATACACTATGGTGAGGGCTGCCGGCACAGTAGCCCCTCACCGTTATACACTGTGGTGAGGGCTGCCGGCACAGTAGCCCCTCACCGTTATACACTGTGGTGAGGGCTGCCGGCACAGTAGCCCCTCACCGTTATACACTGTGGTGAGGGCTGCCGGCACAGTAGCCCCTCACCGTTATACACTGTGGTGAGGGCTGCCGGCACAGTAGCCCCTCACCGTTATACACTGTGGTGAGGGCTGCCGGCACAGTAGCCCCTCACCGTTATACACTGTGGTGAGGGCTGCCGGCACAGTAGCCCCTCACCGTTATACACTATGGTGAGGGCTGCCGGCACAGTAGCCCCTCACCGTTATACACTATGGTGAGGGCTGCCGGCACAGTAGCCCCTCACCGTTATACACTATGGTGAGGGCTGCCGGCACAGTAGCCCTTCACCGTTATACACTATGGTGAGGGCTGCCGGCACAGTAGCCCTTCAGCGTTATACACTATGGTGAAGGCTGCCGGCACAGTAGCCCTTCACCGTTATACACTATGGTGAGGGCTGCCGGCACAGTAGCCCCTTACCGTTATACACTATGGTGAGGGCTGCCGGCACAGTAGCCCCTCACCGTTATACACTATGGTGAGGGCTGCCGGCACAGTAGCCCCTCACCGTTATACACTATGGTGAGGGCTGCCGGCACAGTAGCCCTTCACCGTTATACACTATGGTGAGGGCTGCCGGCACAGTAGCCCCTCACCGTTATACACTATGGTGAGGGCTGCCGGCACAGTAGCCCTTCACCGTTATACACTATGGTGAGGGCTGCCGGCACAGTAGCCCTTCACCGTTATACACTATGGTGAGGGCTGCCGGCACAGTAGCCCCTCACCGTTATACACTATGGTGAGGGCTGCCGGCACAGTAGCCCCTCACCGTTATACACTATGGTGAGGGCTGCCGGCACAGTAGCCCTTCACCGTTATACACTATGGTGAGGGCTGCCGGCACAGTAGCCCCTCACCGTTATACACTATGGTGAGGGCTGCCGGCACAGTAGCCCCTCACCGTTATACACTATGGTGAGGGCTGCCGGCACAGTAGCCCTTCACCGTTATACACTATGGTGAGGGCTGCCGGCACAGTAGCCCCTCACCGTTATACACTATGGTGAGGGCTGCCGGCACAGTAGCCCTTCACCGTTATACACTATGGTGAGGGCTGCCGGCACAGTAGCCCTTCACCGTTATACACTATGGTGAGGGCTGCCGGCACAGTAGCCCCTCACCGTTATACACTATGGTGAGGGCTGCCGGCACAGTAGCCCTTCACCGTTATACACTATGGTGAGGGCTGCCGGCACAGTAGCCCTTCACCGTTATACACTATGGTGAGGGCTGCCGGCACAGTAGCCCTTCACCGTTATACACTATGGTGAGGGCTGCCGGCACAGTAGCCCCTCACCGTTATACACTATGGTGAGGGCTGCCGGCACAGTAGCCCCTCACCGTTATACACTATGGTGAGGGCTGCCGGCACAGTTGCCCCTCACCGTTATACACTATGGTGAGGGCTGCCGGCACAGTTGCCCTTCACCGTTATACACTATGGTGAGGGCTGCCGGCACAGTAGCCCTTCACCGTTATACACTATGGTGAGGGCTGCCAGCACAGTAGCCCCACACCGTTATACACTATGGTGAGGGCTGCCAGCACAGTAGCCCCTCACCGTTATACACTATGGTGAGGGCTGCCAGGACAGTAGCCCCTCACCGTTATACACTATGGTGAGGGCTGCCAGCACAGTAGCCCCACACCGTTATACACTATGGTGAGGGCTGCCAGCACAGTAGCCCCTCACCGTTATACACTGGTGAGGGCTGCCGGCACAGTAGCCCCTCACCGTTATACACTATGGTGAGGGCTGCCAGGACAGTAGCCCCTCACCGTTATACACTATGGTGAGGGCTGCCAGCATAGTAGCCCCTCACCGTTATACACTATGGTGAGGGCTGCCGGCACAGTAGCCCCTCACCGTTATACACTGTGGTGAGGGCTGCCGGCACAGTAGCCCTTCACCGTTATACACTGTGGTGAGGGCCGCCGGCACAGTAGCCCTTCACCGTTATACACTATGGTGAGGGCTACCAGCACAGTAGCCCTTCACCGTTATACACTATGGTGAGGGCTGCCGGCACAGTAGCCCCTCACCGTTATACACTGTGGTGAGGGCTGCCGGCACAGTAGCCCTTCACCGTTATACACTGTGGTGAGGGCTGCCGGCACAGTAGCCCTTCACCGTTATACACTATAGTGAAGGCTGCCGGCACAGTAGCCCCTCACCGTTATACACTGTGGTGAGGGCTGCCGGCACAGTAGCCCCTCACCGTTATACACTGTGGTGAGGGCTGCCGGCACAGTAGCCCTTCACCGTTATACACTATAGTGAAGGCTGCCGGCACAGTAGCCCTTCACCGTTATACACTATAGTGAAGGCTGCCTGTACAGTTTCATCATAATAACGGTTTTTCTTGTGAAATATAAATTTTATATAATAAAATATTGTAGGTTTATACATAAGCCTATACTTCTTCTGTGTCTCTAGCTTCCATATATATTCTTTCGTTCTCCTGGTGCACCTGGTAAGCATTTCGTACTTACCTAATTTGTTAATACCATAAAGGATCATAGATGTCGCAGTCATGTCTTCTCTTTCCCGTCTCTTATCCAGTTATGTATGATCCAGTTATTGTTTCTCGCCGGCGCCTGGGATCGAACCCAGGACCACAGGATCACAAGTCCAGCGTGCTGTCCGCTCGGCCGACCGGCTCCGGAGTTTCAAAAGGTGTTTTCTTATCTCGGTCTCTCTCAAGTCTGTTAGGCAGGACTTCCGTTCAGGGAGTGAACGTGGGTGACCAAACCATACACCAGAAAATGAAGAAACGACAACGTTTCGGTTCGTCCTTTGATCATTATCAAGTCGTATTCACATTTTTTTGAGATATATACAAGAGTTGTTACATTCTTGTACAGCCACTATTACGCGTAGCGTTTCGGGCAGGTCCCTGGAATACGATCCCCGCCGCGAAGAATACTTTTTACAACCAAGTACTCATTTTACTGTTGAGTTGAACAGAGGCTGCAGTTAAGGATAAGGCTGCAGATAAGGCTAAGTAAATCCTTCCCGGCCAGGATACGAACCCATGACAAAGCGCTCGCGGAACGCCAGGCGAGTGTCTTACCACTACACCACGGAGACTTCATCACATACAACTTGAATCATCACATCTTCTGCCACGTTATTGTGACTCATCGTCTGCAGTGAACGTTGTATCTTGGTAAACGTGGTTAATATTTTCTGAGTGTTTCACTAGTTTCGTCCTCATTATTATCTCTCGTGCCTTGCAATGTATGCATGCCAAAGACACTAGTCACTCATTTAGCACTTTCTACCTGACTCCTTTCGAATATATAGGCACACCAATTGCCGTTTTCCAAATATCTGGCAGCTCTCTATTGTCGCAGTTGATGTATTATGTGTGTTGTATGAGCTCCCTGTCTACCGGTCCAACACACTTTATAATATTATGAATATAATTATTTGACACGTCTTTCTCCGCGTGATACAGAAGTATAATATATACTTCTTATATATATAATATACGCGTGATATACACAAATATCCCTCGTGCTTTTTAGATAAAATAGATAAAGATAAAAAGATAAAAAAATAGGGTTTACCACTAGATAAAAAATAAGGTTAGAGTGACTTTGACGTTAACACCTTACATAAGGCTAAACTATGAGGAGCTCCCTGGTATACACGGGCAGTAAAGACCTCTGTTGACTGGTTTGGCAACTTCTGCTGACGTCCTGAGGTGGGGAAGAGGGAAGTCAAGTTAATTTTTAAACTTTCCGGCAGTCTTTCTCCACATTCTTTGCCTTCCTCTTCTTCGTTGGTGCTGGAACGGTTGGTGGCTGTAGGAGTGGGTGATGACCGTGGGTGTTGGGGATGACCATGGGTGTGGGTGATGACCATGGGAGTGGTCAAGTGGGTTACAGCTTCTATGATGTAAATCTCCTTCACCGTGGTGACATCTCTCACGTCTCGCATCTCCCACTCGTTCTCACGTGAGCGCGTTGTAAACACGCAGTTCGACCTGCTGCAAATCCTCTGTGTCTACCCGATTTCCCGATTTGTTATCATGTAAACTCGTGCCGGTTGACAGATATCCAGGTCCATGAATACGTAATGAGGTGCGTCGCTCCTCGTTGGGGGTGGGACGGGGACGGAGACAAATCTCAGCAGGTTCCCATACTCCTATTTCTTGTCTCCCCGGGGCGTTTATCCTCCTTATCCTGACTCTTTATCATGGGTTCATTTTCATTCATCATCATTCTCTTCTTTGCACTTCCTGTTTTTCCTCATTTCCCTGTTCTTGTTCCTCCGTACCCCTCCCAAGTTCAATTATGTTTATTGAGACAAGAAAGGAATGCATCTCAAAGGGATGGAGTAGCTTAGGCTATTTCTACCCCTCCCCCCCCCCACCCCACCCCCCCGCCCCAGGTACTCCTCCCTCCTTCTTTTGGTGATCCTGCACTTCCTTCTGTTTCTCACCTCACAGCTTCCTGTCTCTTCACCTCTTAACGAGGTGAGTGTATGGGAAGTGTCATGTCATCGGCCCGTACGACAACCTCAGCACGACGGGGCGACGACCACACCCCACCAGCTTCTTGTAGTCAAGGAAGCAAGCGGAAGATACTGGCGGTAAACTGAAAGAGATGTGTATGTATCTGTGTGTGTGTGTGTGTGTGTGTGTGTGTGTGTGTGTGTGTGTGTGTGTGTGTGTGTGTGTGTGTGTGTGTGTGTGTGTGTGTGCGCGCGCTCAGGGGTTGAGCTCTAGTGCGTGGGTTCTGCCTCTTACCCTATAACCCCCCTTGTGTTTTGCTATCATCATCATTCACTAATATGTGTGAGGAGTCTATGACAGTCACTTCAATTCTAGTTTCATTTTGTGGGGTCTTAAGCTGATTTTTTTTTTTAGAAGATTTCTGTGATTTATTTGTGTACCAAATTCCTAACTGCAACTTCTCATGGCGTCTCTTTTATTAAACAAATAATAGAGTTTAATTCTTCCAGTTAATTTGGCCATGTTTGATGTCTCCCTTTGCTAACATCTCGGTGGGTGCATGCACGAGAGATAGAGAGAGAGAGAGAGAGAAAGGGGACTGGACGATAAAGAGGGAGGATTGGAAAAGAGAAAATGATTGATTGGAGAAGAGAGGAGGCTTAGAAAGAGGAATTAGATATATATAGATGATGCAAAGATGGAGGGTGGGGTGGCAGGGAGATGGTGTATCACGGGGTGGGGAATCCGGGTGAGAGTTACAGGAAAATTCCCCATTTGGTGAACAAGGCAGCTAGATTTTTTTTCTGAATTTGGCGATTAATAAAATCAGGATCATTTTTCTTGCGCACAGCACCACTGTTATGATTCCAACTTGAGGGCTGCCGGTAGTAACCATTTTGTGAGGGCAATTATACTGTGATTTATGGAGGGTAATGTTCGTCACTGATAGATTATGCTGCACGCCGCAACCTCAAAAATTTTCCTGCTGAAAGATCGTATTTTCCTTCTACCTGTGAAACTGAAAACTGTCCTCGTGTATAACGGTATTTTGCGCGTGTTAATATATTCGGTTTTGCGTCATTATTGCAATAGATATCAATTTTTTGAGGGCGTCTTACATCTCCTATAAGCGTAAATATTGTTTTTTTTTCCCCGGTGACAAATTTTCAGTTCGTTAGCTTGTAAAATATATCTGTAAATGGAAGTATTTGAAATCATAATTTTCATAATTATCGAATAAATTAATAATAATTCAAACACCCCTAAGCATTGGTTCAAGTACTGAAATACCGATAAGATACATACAGCAGACACTTGAGATCTACAAATATCAATCGTGTTTTGAACAGCCAATTACCGATACAGTTACCAATGGAACAATTAATGTTGTTATGGGAAAAGCCCAAAAGACACAACAGGTGATTAACGACTTGCCAGAACAGCAAACTTCCTTGAGGCGTCCCGCGGTCATTTGTCAAGGTGTTGCTAGACTCAACCGTGCAACAATACCCGGAGCAAGGGGAGGAGGGAGAGCGGGAGACGTGCAGAGTGAACTGGAGGAGAGAGAGAACTGGATGTGTACTAGGACAGGGAACTGGAGAAGGATAAATAACTGGATGTGTACTAGGACAGGGAACTGGAGAAGGACAAATAACTGGATGTGTACTAGGACAGGGAACTGGAGAAGGATAAATAACTGGATGTGTACTAGGACAGGGAACTGGAGAAGGACAAATAGACCTTGAGAGGTAGAGGTAGTGGAGGTAGGTCTGGAGGAGAAGAACGAGACTGCGGATTGAAGAGAGGGGAAGCCGGCAGGGGAAAATGGACTGGAAAAGGGTTTAGGAGGAGGATAAAGAGGAAATTGTGTAGGACAAGTTAAGTGAAAAGGAAAAATAAGGAATGATGTAGAGCAATTAAAGGAAAGAGATGGAGACATAAATATAGAATATAAATTCCTGCAAAACAAATATGAAGACCTTGGAAACCTGGAGAGGGAGGGAGGGGGGGGGGAATTGAAGTAGGGAAGAGGAGGATGGTTTGGGATAGAGAGGAAAGGAGTGGGATGGTTGGAAGTAGAGGGGGAAGAGAAGGACTAGTGGAGGATGATGAGAGAAGAAGGAGGAGGAGGGAAGAAGAGACGCCGCTTATATAAAAATCAGGAGGAGTCTTAAGAAATAGAGAGGAGACAATGATTCAAGATAAAGTGGATAGAATATGAGGTAGGATTACAGGAGGATATGAGGGAGATGTTGACGCGGAAATGGCAACATTTGGCAGCATCAACATGGATATCTGTCTTCTAAAATGGCCGGTAATACCAACCCATGTTTCTACCAGCTCCTCAACAATATACAAAATATGAATACAATAAACATCTGCTTACATGCATTCGTAGGCGAGTAGCCCTAAACATGTGTGTCAGATGTTAGCCAAATTTATTTCATGTATTTTAATTTTGAATAACTGCACGAAATGGGTCATGGAATTTTATATTAATGTTCTGTCTCTGGTTACACGTTTTCACATACATACAACGTGAAGGGTTCACAAGCTACAATTGTTCAACAGGAAACACAAATGATCCCCCCCCCCCCGAGCCCCCTAATGGGTTCGAACTAAGCCCGCCAGGTGGCAGCCCAGTATGATGCCCACTTCCAAGTATAACGTTGGCAGTATTGGATGGTGGTGGTACCTACATATACCCAATACCCCACTACACCCGTGGAAATAGGGCACAGTTATTTCGTTAATCCTTTGAGCCTGGCAGGATTATGCAGAATATCACACATTATGTGTAAAGCTTAAATTGTCCCGAAGCTATATAAATATGCATATATGCTAGTATATATCAGTGATTCGCTTTTTTAAACTGAGTTGAAACAGTGTACAGTTCCATTTAAAGCGACTTATAAAGCTGAAAAGCAACGGATGAAATCAACGAGTCGCAGGTTATTGTGACCGGAAGTGGTCCAGCGTGTGGAATATGCATCCAACAGGTTCTGACGGCTGGTTGGTGTTGGGGCTCCACCAACCCGGGCTGGTCGTACACCACGCCGGCCACCTCCCTCTCCTGTCCCACTCTTGGTTACACGTTTTCACATACATAAAACGTGAAGGGTTCACAAGCCCACTCTTGGTCTCCTGTCCCAGCTCTTGGTCTCCTGTCCCAGCTCTCGTTCTCTCAAGTATAACTGGAGAAATGTGGAGACCAAGAACATTTATCTCGTTACTGTGTCTCTCCTTCAAGTTGGATGATCTGACTACGTTTTACGTCGTTAAATCTATTCTTGATTGTACACGAATAAGCTCTTCTTAGTACACTTTCCAGAGTATTGCCGAGATCTGAACCCGTGTAGGGGGGGGGGGGGAAGCGGTTTTGAATTATATTACATGAATGAAGTTACATGCGGAACTCTTATAAAATATCTACAAGAGAAGTGGAGTTGTGTGGTGGTTTGTATCGCTAGAACATCGGATAGTTATTAGACACTTCCTACAAAATCCGGTCAGCCGGTGTCTAAAATCAGTTTGTTTCGATTCGATGCTGGTAATTAGGACTCACATACAAAAGTTGATGAAAATTGGGCAATTATAGGCAAATACGCTGGGTTGTGGCTCGCATGGGACCAGATCACCACACACTACAGGTCGTTACCTGGCCGTCTTCGGATATTATGAGCATCAGTGCCATCAATCAACACGTTCTTGGCAACGGGAATAACGTACAATTTAGCAAACCTAGTTGGTACCGACCCTAGTTTACCAAACCAGGTTACAAATAAATAAATAAATATTCGAGATCTAAACAGCCGGGTACCAACGGGTTTACTGAATTGCATGTTGGATCGCTTAGACTCATGATCGCTGTCACTATTGTGATGCTGCTAAGTGTAGCCACACTCGCCTTGCGAAACGCACACATCAAAACACGAAAAAACAATATTTTGTGTATTACATTATCAATGTAATACATAAATATAAAACAGTAAAGTCCGTGCATTTACCTGCTTTTATTGCACCATCATCCCTCACACTGCTATATATATATGTATATACTCACATAACATACATGTATGTGAACTAGGCCAGAGGGAGCATTGGTGAGATGAGGATATCCCAGGGTGCTGTGTGGTATGAATGAATGCTAAATATTTTGGTTAGTAGACGGCAGACTTTGCATTTAAATGGGGCACTTCCAGTAATGATATTTGGGTCGTGTTTCCCGGGTGTATAATTTGGCTGTACCCGGCAAGGACACGTATTTAACAGGCGAGGATCAGAGCGAGAGAGAGAGAGAGAGAGAGAGAGAGAGAGAGAGAGAGAGAGAGAGAGAGAGAGAGAGAGAGAGAGAGAGAGAGAGAGAGAGAGAGAGAGAGAGAGAGAGAATCAAAACGTAAGGTATTCGGGAAGACAGAGAGGTGAAAACAAGAGCACAATGAAAACAAACCAAAATTGGAGTGAATGAAAGATGAAAGAAGTATTACAAACTAGAGAAACTAAAAAATGCAAGAGGTTTTGCAAAATTATGAGCATAAGAACGAAAGGGAAGTATTGGAAATTGGAGAAAACGAAAATGAAAAGGGCATGGCAGAAACAAGTGAACCGTTACGGTGACTGATAGAAAAATACAGACGAATCGATCCGGTCTTAAAATGCTTATTTTTTTTAGGAGGGAGAAGGTGAGGGGGGGATTGTGAAATTGAAAAACTGAGAAGAACCGAGATACGGTATCTCCCGTCGGCAGTATCACTCAATAATTCACAACGCGCTTGAAGTAATATTGGCTTTAGGCATGTAGGATCCGGCAACATAGGATGTAGAAATACAGCAAGCAGAAACTCAGTTTACGCCACAGTCGCAGTATTTTTCTTTTCCCAGAATAATCTGGTTTGAAGAAACATGAGATATTACTTATTTTAACGTATACTTTTTTGAGACAATAACGTTATGTGTTATAACAATGTCAGCTTTCAGATAAAGCTCTCTGTTGTGTTTCGTGGGTTCCTGCTAAAAGCTTAAGCGTATATTTTTAATGATGGAAGATATTTGGGTATGTTGAGATCACTATGAGAGAAAATGTCAGATCGGGAGTGAGGTTAGCTTTATTAGTTGTGCTGCGAGCGTGCGTCCTCTATGTGTACTGTGTGAGCAGGCCTATCTGGCTTCACGGAGGTTGACCTCCAGATTATGACGAGATGTCCCGGTATCTTTTGTCTCTGAGCACAACCTGATGATGCTCTGTATTCGTCCTCTCTCTCTCTCTCTCTCTCTCTCTCTCTCTCTCTCTCTCTCTCTCTCTCTCTCTCTCTCTCTCTCTCTCTCTCTCTCTCTCTCTCTCTCTCTCTCTCTCTCTCCCCCTCTCTCTCTCTCTTTCCAACGCCTCCATTTCTCTTCCTCACTCTCTCTCTCATTCCTGTCTATTTCTTTCCTTTTATTATGCCTATCGTCCTTCCTCCTGTTTCTCAAATCCGCTCTTACTAGGTTACCTTTCCCTTCTCTCTCTCTCTCTCTCTCTCTCTCTCTCTCTCTCTCTCTCTCTCTCTCTCTCTCTCTCTCTCTCCCCGCATTTGCTCTTCCTCGTATCCCATCCAACGGTGGCTCCGACGTGCCCATTATACCCTTTCAGGTGAGTTGAGTTATGCCTCCCAAAAAGTGGGATTACCGGCTTGCTTTGTCTGTGCACAGTCGACCACAAGGTTTGTTGATATGTGGAATTATCGGATGCGGCCGTGACGTGGGCCTTCATGCTCCATTTTAAATGGTGGTATTTTTGGGTTCTATTGTCAGCCCGTTGTGAGCGATATGATGCCTCAACAGTTTCAAAAGTGAGAAGTGCAATATATATATATATATATATATATATATATATATATATATATATATATATATATATATATATATATATATATATATGTCGTACCTAATAGCCAGAACGCACTTCTCAGCCTACTATTCAAGGCCCGATTTGCCTAATAAGCCAAGTTTTCATGAATTAATGTTTTTTCGTCTACCTAACCTACCTAACCTAACCTAACCTAGCTTTTTTTGGCTACCTAACCTAACCTTACCTATAAATATAGGTTAGGTTAGGTTAGGTAGGGTTGGTTAGGTTCGGTCATATATCTACGTTAATTTTAACTCCAATAAAAAAAATTGACCTCATACATAGAGAAAAGGGTTGCTTTATCATTTCATAAGAAAAAAATTATAGTAAATATATTAATTCAGGAAAACTTGGCTTATTAGGCAAATCGGGCCTTGAATAGTAGGCTGAGAAGTGAGTTCTGGCTACTAGGTACGACATATATATATATATATATATATATATATATATATATATATATATATATATATATATATATATATATATACATATATATATCTTGAATTATGCATTGCAATTTTTGTATCGTGTAGATTTATATAGAGCTAATGAGATGAAACATTGTTTAAATTTAATAATCTCTTAATGTGGAAAATACAAATAAATGTTTCTCTTTCTCTTTTTCGTTCTTTTTCTGTCTCTTTCGTTCTCTTTTTTTCTCTCTCTCACTGTCTCCTTCTCACTCACAAAATTGGAGTTTTACATTGTCCCTGCAAGGTAATTTCGTAATTAAAACTTTGTAATCTTTCTCCGTCAATTGAGCGTCACACAGTTTGTAATGTAATTTTTTGTTGTTATATAGTGAAGTGTTCACTATGATATGATGTTTCAAGTCTATTAAACCACAACAGTTGGTATTATTACACATAGGTCTAATTATTTTCTATGAATCAACTTTAGAAGTGGATTCGTGTGGAATTTTTCTGCATGTGAATCACTCAACTTGGAGAATCTAGAAAGGATCTTCTCTTAAGAAACAGTAAATACCATAAAACATGCGACTCGCCTGTGATTTGGTGATCGTCTACAACATGCCGTAATAGAAAGGACAAATGTACTACAGGAAGATACTAAGATTCACTAGAACTTCTGATGTCTGTGTAAGTGAAGTGTGGCTCGTGACATCCGTGGAGTTAATTCAAGCACTTGCTCAATTACGGTTATGTCCCATAACTTACATTTCCGAGAAGGACGAGAGAATACATGCTTAAACCTTAGAAAGGTGAACTAGAGACGTGTGTTCTCTAGTGAGTGTGAGTGTGTGTGTGTGTGTGTGTGTGTGTGTGTGTGTGTGTGTGTGTGTGTGTGTGTGTGTGTGTGTGTACGTTTTCACAGGTAAATGTGTTTACGGGAGATTTATATCTTGCTTTTGGGTCATGTTTATTTTTATGTCATTTGTCAAGTGCATTCATTTCTCATCCATCCAGCTCACAGCACTTGCTAAGAACCCATACAGTGAAGTGCTTCCCTTATGTCCCGCTTTAATAATCTGAGCTTTCAATTTCATTCTATGTTATATTTCATTATGTTCTCACCTGTGCTGAAACACAGGTGTTTACGAGTGTAAACAAGATGTTTACACACGTAAACATCCTGTTTACGAGTGTATCAAACGACTGAGTGTGTAAGCATTTTGTACCATATAGGTCGGGCGGGTCGGAGCCTAATTTTACGCATTTGACTTTTTTTCAGACCAAAAAAAAATATTGTTTCTGGAAACGTGTCTAATTCCCCGTGTAATGGCGCTGGAGAGAGCATCTGGGCTCTCCCAGCGGAGCTTTGACGCTCCTTTATTGAAAATTCTATTGAACCTCTTGCTTTGGAAGCAAGGCTTGTAATTATTAATTATGAAATGCAGGAATTTACAAATGTTTGCAGGTGTTTTTGTTTGAAGTTTTACTTTTAAATGTAATTATTATTTTGTGTGTATATTTTTAATTTTAAATTAATATATAATAAATAAATAAATGTTTATTCAGGTATGGTACGTACATACAAGAGATTTTACAAAAATTGATAGATTTATAGATAGAGCTATAAATGTGTTTATTGAGGAAGCCCGTTTTTTCCCGACCATTGTTCAGTGTTTGTGTATGGCAGAAGATCTAGATGAACACAATAGTGTTCTATACAGTAAAGATTTTGCACATATTTATAGTAAAGGTTCTGTATATAATAGATAATAATGATGTTGCATATACTAAAGACATTGCACATAATATCTATGTTGCACACAATATCAACAAAGACGTTGCACATAATATTCTACGTAAAGTGTGTCAAATAAATCAATATAGAAGTGGTGATGGTGCCGGGTGCACATGTCCCTACCTGAGGAGAGAGAGAGAGAGCTGAGAGACGTCACATCAGAAATAGGAAGACATCATACAAAAGGTTTCAGAATTTTCTTAACTTCAAAGCGTCTTACGGATGTTAAGAGCCCAGACTTTAAAAAGACTCATCATTAGCGCTGTAATGAGGCTGTTTTAAGTGTTCTCCTAATTTGAAATATTTCAATAGGTTTCTATGCAGAGGAAAATACCGTCTTGAGCCCAGGTAAAATTGAGCTATTTCCCCCTCTCCTCCCCCCTAGAGAGCGTAATACGAAATCAATATATTGGAAATTCATGTTTGATTTTTTACTAGACAGCTTATTTTCCTCTTCTCCGGCCCCCCCCCCCCCCCCCTCGCTCTCCGTCTTCTTCAACTCCTCTTTCTGCTGCTATTCTGTCTCCTCTTCCGTCACTTCTTCCTCCTCCTCCTCCAGGGCTGCTTTCTCTTCCGCTTCCTCTTTCTCCCCCGGTTCCGTAACCATCTCCTCCTTACCCGTTCCCTTCTTCTGTCACCTTCTCCCCCCCCCCCCCCGTCTCTTCCACCTCCTCTCTTCTTACCTCCCTGTTTCTATAACTCATCCCCCTTCCGCACCACTCTTGTACTCCTGTCCTGTCCTCTCCCTTGTGTACACCGCCCACATGACTTCTCATTTTCATTTCCCTTTGTCCCTCCTTCCATTCACCCTTTCCCTCTCATTCCTCTTTCCCGTTTCACCTGCCCTTCCGCTCGGTTTCATTAATCCTTTCCCTTCAATTTCCTGTTATTACATCCTCTGTCTTCCACTTCTATTAAGCCCTATGGCTTCCCCAACTTTTAGACCCCTGGAGGGGCGAGTGTGGGGAGGGGGGAGAGGGAAACGTGGGTATTGTGTCCCCCTGAATATTTCCCTGGTGTTTCATCCCCCTCTGGTACGATCATTAGGGACGACAATATCGTGACGTGTACGCCTGACTGACTGTCAGGCTTTCAGTCCGGGAAAACTGTGGCAAGGGCTAAAATCTAGGCTACAAGTGGTAGGGAAAATTCAGCTGCGTCCATATTGGAGGGAGGGAGGGACAGGCCCCCCTTTAGTAATAGAAATAGTAGAGGATTTTGGAGAGATATTGGAGATATACTCTCTATTTGGCGAGATATACTGGGGATAGAGAGAGAGAACGGGAGAGGGAGATAAAAGAAGAGGGGAAGGGAGATAAAATGATGCAACACATGGCCTACCATGCACATGCGCCACTAACCAGCCAGTTACACACGCACGCTGCTACCCATGTAAATCACACACCATGTAAATTCCCTGGAAACGACGACGAGACAGAACGTGTGTGGATCACAATATGTAAATGATGGAGAGTTGCGAAATAATGCATGTGACAGCGCTGAGATTAGTTCTCGAGTTGAACAAAACAAACACGGAAAGATGTGATTGATCTTGAAGGTTAAATTGAACGATTTAATCTTTGATTTGGCTATATATGCATGAACTAGGTGGTGGTGGTGGTGGTGGTGGTGCTGGTGCCACTGCTGGTGGTGGTGGTGGTGGTGCCCCTGGTGGTGGTGGTGGTGGTGACACTGGTAGTGGTGGTGGTGGTGTGGTGTTGATGGTGGTGGTTGTGATAGTGGTGGTGGTGGTGCCACTGCTGGTGGTGGTGGTGCCACTGTTGGTGGTGATGGTGGTGGTAGTGGTGGTGGTGATGGTGTCACTGGTGCTGGTGGAGCCACTGCTAGTGGTGATGATGGTGTCACTGGTGGTGGTGGTGGTGGTGCCACTGTTGGTGGTGATGGTGATGGTACCGGGTCATCCCTCTCACAACCTGACTCCTGCACGCTGGTCAACTATTCAGGGAATTTTCGCTGTCGAGATTTTTTTTCGGCAGTTGCATACTTGCAAAAAAAGGCGTAGTCTAAAGTGAGAGAAACACAGAGAGAAACTGAAAGGAAGAGAGAAAAAGAGGAAGAAATTGAATGAGTCCGTTTGAGTTACTGAATATGTGCCTACCTATTAGCATTTACCTATCAGTAACTACTGGAAAGTGAGATCCAGCTCTTTATGCCCCGTCAACTAGCCTTGCTGTACCTGTTGCGTAATACTTGAACTGTTCTGACCTTCAAATTTTTTGTCGAATCTGTCCTTAAAGTTATAAATGGAGGTGGCTTCCTCAGCTTCCTCTTTCGCTGCATTCCACTTCTTGACCCCTCCCCCCCCCCCAGTATAGGATGCATTTATTTACTTACATTTCTTCGATTCGTGTGCGGTTCCAGCTTTCTCTTATGTGAGGTATGAGCGTTCTGAGTGTCGGCTATATGAGCGTTCTGAGTGTCTTCTATATGAGCGTTCTGAGTGTCGGCTATATGAGCGTTCTGAGTGTCGGCTATATGAGCGTTCTGAGTGTCGGCTATATGAGCGTTCTGAGTGTCGGCTATATGAGCGTTCTGAGTGTCGGCTATATGAGCGTTCTGAGTGTCGGCTATATGAGCGTTCTGAGTGTCGGCTATATGAGCGTTCTGAGTGTAAGCTATATGAGCGTTCTGAGTGTAAGCTATATGAGCGTTCTGAGTGTCAGTGCAACGGCGCTAACGAACAAATTGAACCAAACTGATAAAAATCATAAGAAGATTAATTAGGTAAACAAATTTAGTAAGTGTCGAGATGTTTCGGCAAAAATATGTCGGGAACTTAATAATCGAATTAAGAAGGAAATCAGAAGCAAAAAAAAAATCTGGAATATTAATGAGATATCTCTTCGACTTGAACTCAAAATTAAAATTTACGAAATTAGAAGGATAGGATCCCATATACGGTCACTCAAAGTTAACTAATGATTTCTTTGTCTCCAGTGGCAAAACTAGTAGATAACTATAGCAGCTTGTCCCACGTGACTGTTACCTGTTGATCATCTGTTACCTTTTCAACAGGGAGGATAATACAGTTACTTGTTACTTTAGGATGATGCTACAAGTGCTTGTTACCAAAGGAGGATAATACATCTGCTAGTCCCTGTAGGAGGATAATACATTTTCTAGTCACTGTAGGAGGATAATACATCTGCTAGTCCCTGTAGGAGGATAATACATCTGCTAGTCCCTGTAGGAGGATAATACATCTGCTAGTCCCTGTAGGAGGATAATACAGCTGCTAGTCCCTGTAGGAGGATAATACATTTTCTAGTCACTGAAGGAGGATAATACAGCTGCTAGTCACTGAGGAGAGGATAGAGGATACTGTAAGCGCAGGTTTCAAGGAAAGGTTTGTGTTGTTACCAGGGTGACTAGTGTGGACCTGCTCCGTCAAGCAGCAACACAAGGACCATTATGCCCTAGCAACTCGCTCCGCCATTCCTCATGTGTTTTAGCGACCCGGTTCCACTGTTGGCTGACCCCGGTGGCAGTGGGACGTCAGCTTTTGTTGCTCGACGCTCCAGAATTCCCTATTGTATTTGGTGTTCTTTTTGGAGTCGGTGAGGCATTCGCTTTTAAGTTAGAGGACTGTGCTGTTTAACATTGTGGTGTGGGGAGGTCGGTTATGGGCGCTGGTTCTGTTGTGGTTGTTTAGGGAAGTTCGTGGGTGTGTGCGTGTGTGTGTGTGTGTGTGTGTGTGTGTGTGTGCGTGTGCGTGTGCGTGTGTGTGTGTGTGTGTGTGTGTGTGTGTGTGTGTGTGTGTGTGTGTGTGTGTGTGTGTGTGTGTGTGTGTGCTTGTGTATGTGTGTGTGCGTGTATGTGTTATTTTTTTGCTTGTTTGCCGTCTTACTTTCTTATATGCGGTCTTGCTTGCTTTCTTAAATGCGTACTTACGTGCATTTTTTATTGCATGTGATTGCACGGATGGATTACAATTTGTGTTCGTGCAGACAGATACAACCTGGCACAGCCTCCCCATCACCCCTACGAAGACAGAACCCCTCCGGTAAGATAACCAAAAACAGCGGTCAAGATGCCGTAGACGCCCTTCGAGACGGGGACTGACGTGGAGGCGGAGGACACGCCCCTGAGGGTGAATGAGACTGACATGAGTACCACCAAACCCGCCAGCAGATCAGAGATGGCTCTAGGCCAGGTGAGGAACCCGCAGGTGCCAGAGGAAGTGCCAGTCAGGGGTCTGACTCCAGCTGTCACCCACAGAGTTCAGGGAACGATGACCACACACTTGTCAAGACTAAACTACAATTAAAATTCCGCGACTTTTCCGTTCGAGATTAAACACGTTTTCAGATAACTTCCCTGACGACACGTATTAAATTTTATCCGTGTTTTGGGCGCACACATTTAATAATCCTCGTTCTTCAAGGATTTTCAAGATCCCGTCGCGCCTCTGGTGCGTGTCAGAAGCCTTCCTGGCCCCTCAAAACTAAAGATATATTAAAAAAGAAATCCACAATAGGCATCTTTTAAAGATTTAACTTCGGCTTTAGATACGAAAATGTTTTACCCGTATACTTGACTTCTATATGCCCTTAAACCCATTACATAACTCTATGTAATGGGTTTAAGGGCAACAATACTTATAATGGCCAACATTGAAACAAAAATAAGTGCGAAAAAAATATAAAATCAGCAAAACCCCACTCACCATTTTCTTTAGGTTTGCCGCAGAACTTTCTAAGGTGTATCACGGAATGTTGTTGATGAATCAGTACATACATAGTAGTTTTACATTTAAGAAACCATTGCTCTTGCTGAATATTAAAGAGGGAATCAGAATATACAGAGTCAGGCCATAAAGGATCCAGCCATAAGCCGTTTATGGGAACCTTGAAAAATCGTAAGATTTAGGTCGTCAGCGCCGTCGGAACGGAGAGATTCCTGCCCACATCTGATATTTTTACATTACATATCAGTTTTCACTCTTGGTGGAGTTGGGTGAGGGGGTCCTCATGTCGGGTTTGGCTTCACATGTTTGGGGTGACACTGAGGGAGGCTTCACATGTTTGGGTTGCCACATAGGGAGGCTTCACATGTTGGGTTGCCACATAGGGAGGCTTCACATGTTGGGTTGCCACATAGGGAGGCTTCACATGTTGGGTTGCCACATAGGGAGGCTTCACATGTTTGGGTTGCCACTGAGGGAGGCTTCACATGTTTGGGTTGCCACTGAGGGAGGCTTCACATGTTTGGGTTGCCACTGAGGGAGGCTTCACATGTTTGGGTTGCCACATAGGGAGGCTTCACATGTTTGGGTTGCCACTGAGGGAGGCTTCACATGTTTGGGTTGCCACTTAGGGAGGCTTCACATGTTTGGGTTGCCACTGAGGGAGGCTTCACATGTTTGGGTTGACACTGAGGGAGGCTTAACATGTTTGGGTTGCCACTGAGGGAGGCTTCACATGTTTGGGTTGCCACTGAGGGAGGCTTAACATGTTTGGGTTGCCACTGAGGGAGGCTTCACATGTTTGGGTTGCCACTGATGGAGGCTTCACATGTTTGGGCTGCCACTTAGGGAGGCTTCACATGTTTGGGTTGCCACTGATGGAGGCTTCACATGTTTGGGTTCCACATAGGGAGGCTTCACATGTTTAGGTTGCCACATAGGGAGGCTTCACATGTTTGGGTTGCCACATAGGGAGGCTTCACATGTTTGGGCTGCCACATAGGGAGGCTTCACATGTTTGGGCTGCCACATAGGGAGGCTTCACATGTTTGGGTTGCCACATAGGGAGGCTTCACATGTTTGGGTTGCCACATAGGGAGGCTTCACATGTTGGGTTGCCACATAGGGAGGCTTCACATGTTGGGTTGCCACATAGGGAGGCTTCACATGTTGGGTTGCCACATAGGGAGGCTTCACATGTTTGGGCTATCTCTGGATCCCGAATAGTAGATGAAGTATATTCCATCACTAAACCAAGGGGGATGCTGTCCTCTCCACCCAATGGTCAACATGATGCCAGTGGATTGGAATTCAGAATATCCATATCTCTTTCTCTCGCCAAGTTGACCAAGATAACCACCAGGTGAAGATAACAAGTGTTATATTTTAATCTCAAATATTTCAATCTCGATGACCTCCGCCCACACCCCGGACCCCGCCCATATTGCTCCAAAACCCGCCCACATCTTTCTTGCTACTGATGTAACTGAATTTACTGTGACCTGACCTAAGGTTCGCCTGCCCAAATTCTTGGGCTTTTCTCTCTCTCTTTGTCAAACTATTTTGTCGCCTATTTTACTTATTTTTTAAGTGATGTACTTATCCCTCAGTGTTTGTGTCTACTCTGATGTACTACTTGTGTGTGTACTCTGATGTACTACTTGTGTGTGTACTCTGATGTTCTACCCTAGATGTTGTCGAGCGTAAGCTCTGAAGCCCGCCTTTCGAACCGTTAGTAAGTTAATGAGATCGTTCTCAAGTTTGAGAGATAGTTATGTATTAAAAATTCTTCGGTGTGTGTGTTTATATGTGTGTGTGTGTGTGTGTGTGTTTATGTGTGTGTGTGTGTGTGTGTTTATGTGTGTGTGTGTGTGTGTGTGTGTGTGTGTGTTTATGTGTTGCTATCACGGGTTCATCTCCAGATGCATTTCTATGCATGAGCCTCTACCAGGGTGAGTTTGAGTGTGCGAATAAACATGCTGGGTTTCGTCTACATGTTCCGGCGTACATATGCATGTGTGTGTGTGTATCTGTATGTGTGTTTCCTCACGTCTGCCAGCTCCGTGTTGAGGGCGTGAGCGTACGTGAGAGGGTCAGCTATGTATACATTAACATGCAGTATATTGTATTTCTTTGTGCTCCTCGTGTTCTCTGAATATTGCTTCCTCATTTCCGTTTTCTGTGGCCTTTCTCGGGAAATATTCAAAGGGATACAATATACATATTTTCTTATGTATGACATTCTTCCCTTGTGTTACTCGGGTGTATTTTTGCATTCATAGGAAGTTTATTTTATTTATTTTTTACATTTTATATTTTATTTTTAGTACTTTTGAATTGCATTTTCTTTGAATTATTGGGCTGTAGTTTCCTTGGTGTGTTTTTATGATGACTTTTGTGTTTGTTTTCTGAGTTTTGTGTTTGTCTTTCCACTGTTGAGGAGATGGGAAGAGGATCCCTCATGTTTATTATGGAGGCTTTTGGGCTCACTTTCCTCTGTGAGATTGTTCTCGTGTGAACCTGCATCTTGGTACAATTCGTTCCTTCAATTTTTTTATGTTGTATCTCTCTTGTTCATGTATCTTGCTAATGTATCTTGTTCATGTATCTAGCTCCTGTATCTTGTTCATGTACCTAGCTCTGTATCGTGTTCCTGTATCTTGCTCCTGTATCTTGTTCTTATTTCGTGAAATTGTCCCCGAGCGTCTGGCCTCCTGTCTTGGACTGACAAACAGACAAAACTGACATTCTTCCTATAAATGTAAATAGAGAGTTACATTGAATTACCAATACTAGAGAGAGAGAGAGAGAGAGAGAGAGAGAGAGAGAGAGAGAGAGAGAGAGAGAGAGAGAGAGAGAGAGAGAAGCATGTGTGCTTGAATTAACACGGGCCTACGAATGATCTGAGCTGATCTGCAGCAGCAGTTTTTTTTTTCTACCACAGACGTGGCCACACATTTACAATGCTAACCAGCCTATATACATTTTCTTCTGTCCTCCATGGACAGGGTTAGAGAAGTGTTAAACATACAGTTCAAGGGTTTATTGAACACTCAACCACAGAAGGTGATTCGGTGCTTTTAAAATGCTAAGCTAACCTACAGCAGTGTGAGGAGTGTCTGCAGCAGTGTGCAGCAGTGTGAGGAGTGTCTGCAGCAGTGTGAGGAGTGTCTGCAGCAGTGTGCAGCAGTGTGAGGAGTGTCTGCAGCAGTGTGAGGAGTGTCTGCAGCAGTGTGAGGAGTGTCTGCAGCAGTGTGAGGAGTGTCTGCAGCAGTGTGAGGACAATAGAAGGATGGGAGAGCTGCTGGAAAAGGAGGGTGTATCTTCCTCCCTCTCTTTATCTGTCCCTTTATCTGTCTCCCACAAACTCCCTCCCTATATCTCTCTCCCTCCCCATCTCTCTCAACTTCCCTAGCACTCTCTCTCACTAGCTGAAGCGGGTCATTGTGTTGCTGACCAAAAGAGAGGAGATAATACAAGATTATCCCTACTTGCAGTTTCCCCGAACGACTCACAATTTGCGCCCCGAGCGCCCAGTCTTTTATCCCCCACGCCTCTCGCCATTTCAAAAATAATTCACAGTCTATAGAGCCCTTCTCTGTGGCTTGCCTAGTTCCTCGGAGTTGTATAAAGGACTGAAACATCGTCACTTCCATTATATAGGGTGTGGGTTGGGTCACTTGTATTTCTGGACTCGCTGGAAATTTCTGTTCTGTGTACTTTTCTGATCTGTTTTTGTTTTCATTATCTTGTATCTGTATGCAGGCGATGAGTCACAATAACGTGGCTGAAGTATGTTGACCAGACCACACACTAGAAGTTGAAGGGACGACGACGTTTCGGTCCGTCCTGGACCATTCTCAAGTCGAAACGTCGTCGTCCTTTCAACTTCTAGTGTGTGGTCTGGTCAACATCTTGCATCTGTGTTTATACTTATTAATGCATGTTGTGCTTGGCTTCGTACCTGGCAGGGTTCATGGGGGGATTTAGGAACTTGTGTTTGAAGTTGTCTTCACTATCTCTACCGATGGACAAATATGTCTTGGAGAAGGATGTGTTACGGCGTCGTTTTCTTCCCCAGTTTCTATCAACCCAAGCGTACCAGCACTACGGTTCTCAATCTTTCTGGGATGGTTCATACTTCATCTCACTTGAAGAGTCTCTGTGGGGGTTGGATCCCGTTTTCTATATCTTCGGTCTTCCTCGGTTTTAATTTAATTTTTTTCTGGATTTCGTATTTCTGGCAATATTTTTTTTTTCATTCTTCTATGCTCATCCTTCTTCTCTCTTCCGCCTGCATATACTTCTCTTTTTACGTCTATTCTCCCTCTTTATTCTCTTCTCTGTTTTCCTCACATTCCTCTTCTTGTTCTCTTGTCACTTCCTCTACTTCTGACGGTAATAGAGGAGAACGTGGCTCCTGTTTCCCTACTTCCCCCATCTATTTCATTCTCCATTCTGCTTCCCCCCCTCTTCCACCTTTTCCTCTTCCTTTCTGTCTCCATTCTTCCCCTCCTCTTGTTCCCCTCTTTCCTTCATACAACGCCATTCCTCTTCCAGTGCCATGTATTTCAGCCTCACTTATTTTCTCGCTCTCTCCTTCTATCGCCCGAGTGCACATAATTATATCTTGTCGCCAGTTCCTCTTCGCTCTCTCTCATAACTCTCCTTTACGCGTCCTTAACCACTTTCTCAGCTTCCCTCTTTGCAATTTATCTGTATATGATACGCTCTTTATTTTCTATGAAATACACACACACACACACACACACACACACACATACACACACACACACACACACACACACACACACACACACACACACATACACACACACACACACACACACACACACACACACACACACACACACACACACACACACACACACACATACACATACACATACACACACATACACACACACACACACACACACACACACACACACACACACACACACACACACACACACACATACACACACACATACACACACACACACATACACACACACAAAGAGGGGGTCTGGTAGCTGAGTGGACAGCGCGCAGGACTCTTAATTCTGTAGCCCGGGTTCGATTCCCGGATCAGGCAGAAACAAATGGGCAAAGTTTCTTTCACCCTTTCACCAGGTGTGTGTGTGTGCGTGTGAGTGTGTTTGGGTGCGCATGCGTGGTGTTGTTCCTGCTCTCACCTCGCGCCGGGACCTATAACTTTCCTCTTTTACTTCCTCTCTCTCGCCATAAGAGTTTTCTCTACAATAACTCTGAAACTTATTTTCACGTTCCTACTCTATTTCCCAGTATGGTGTTGGGGAGCTTTTTGGGCATCACGTGGGTGACGTCTCTGGGCATCATTGATAATAATATAATACCCAAGACACTCGAGACATTTTTAAATAATTTGGTTAATAACTGTTAAGTTTGTTTTCGATTCTTGCGACACTCACATATCTAATTAGATTTTTTTCCTTCCCCATTCATTCTTTATTTTTCTAAGTTGGGTCTCTAGCTTTTTATAGTTTTACGTGATTTACTGCTTGTATTTATGTTATCTCTGTTTTCTTCTTTTCGGCCCCGCATAATCCAACAATTCGGAAGGCTGTTAAGTATGGCCTGTTAAGCCCCGCTACTTGCGAGGGAATATGAGACAGACTAAGAGTGCTATTTAGTTCTCACCTAATATATAAATGTACTCTCTCTCTCTCTCTCTCTCTCTCTCTCTCTCTCTCTCTCTCTCTCTCTCTCTCTCTCTCTCTCTCTCTCAAAGCTAATATATGGGGACATTTCTTACATGAATTTCATTTCCCCAACTTTTCTTACACTCATCCCTCACCATACAAGATAGTTTTACCTCTACGCCTGTCTACCCCGTTTTCCCCAGTCTACCTGTTCTCTACCTACTTACCCCCTTCTTCCCCTTTCTACCTATTCTTTCCCATTCTCCTCTTTCTACCTCCCTTTCCCCATTCTTCCCCCCTCCTGCCATCACGCATTTTTTCTCCTCTTTGCTCGTTCTATTCTCCTTTCTTTCATTTTCACTTATTCATGTCATTCCACTTCGTTTCTAATTCCTTATTCTCACCTCTTCTTTTAATCTTTGGTCTCGACACCCACGTTCGTATCCAACTTATCCTACCTCCTTGCATCTTTCACTCACTTCTCTCCCCCCCCCATTCAAATTCCCCATCACCCCATCCCTTCTCCTCAACCCCACTTTATCTTTTCGTTACCCCTTTCCCCTCAGCCCACCCTCTCACCCCTCCCCATCACTTTTCCCCTCTCCTCCTAACCCATTAGGGCGTAATAAGTCCCTCTGAATGACCCCTAAGTGACCAAAGTGGCCCAATATGACGCACAATGTGCCTCGTCGACCCAAAATAATCCTGGGTGACCCAAATTGTCTCTGGATGACCCAAAATAATCCTGGGTGACCCAAATTGTCTCTGGGTGACCCAAAATTATCCTGGGTGACCCAAATTGTCTCTGGATGACCCAAAATAATCCTGGGTGACCCAAATTGTCTCTGGATGACCCAAAATAATCCTGGGTGACCCAAATTGTCTCTGGATGACCCAAAATTATCCTGGGTGACCCAAATTGTCTCTGGATGACCCAAAATTATCCTGGGTGATCCAAAATAATCCTGGTGACCCAAAATGAACTTAGGTGAATAAAATAGCCCTGGGTGGCTTAGAATATTTTCTTGGGGTGACCTGAAATGACCCCTTGGTGTCATGAAACAACCTTGTTTGGTCTAAAAATTACTTTGGGTTTATCTAGAATTTTTCAGGCATAGCCTTGTTTTGTTCTCGGTGATCTGACATGACGTTGGGTGATCATAAATGGTTCTAGATGACCTCAGATGACTTTAAATGACCTTGAGTTAGCTAAAATTACCATGAGTGACCTAAATAGCCCCTGGTGATCTTAAATGACCCTCGGTGATCTTAAGTAACCCTGGGTGATCTTAAATGACCCTGGGTGATCTTAAATAACCCTGGGTGATCTTAAATAACCCTGGGTGATCTTAAATAACCCTGAGTGATCTTAAATAACCCTGGGTGATCTTAAGTAACCCTTGGTGATCTTAAATACCCTTGGGTGATCTTAAATGACCCTGGTTGACCTTAAATGACTCATCGTAACCTAAAACGACCCAAACTGACCTGAAACTACTACCTTAGGTAACCTAAATCGGCCCTGGGTGACCTGACATGACAGAGTTGTACTCAAAAGTATCTCAAGTGACCCAGAATGCCTCACTATAACCATAAATAACGTTGGGTGTTATCCTAGGTGATCTAGAATAATCCTGTTTGTTTGGATGGGTAAAATTGTTCTGGATAAATAAATATCACCCATTTAACAGATAGTACATTAACGTATCCATGGTTCACTGCGCCCTGGACCCTTGTCAAGTCGTTCATTATTATTGTGACAGGGCGACATTTGGATATCCAAATTAATCCTCGTTGATCCATGATAACGAAGAATAATAACGTGAGGCATTAACCATCAATCATGGCGCATGATTAATCATTAAAATATGGTGAATATTTACCCATTTTGATTATATGAGGGAAGTGAAAGTGACTTATGATATATGAGGAAAATGAAAGTGACTTAGGATATAGGAGAGAGTGAAAGTGAACTGGGATACCTATTCTCGTACCTCTCAGGCAAGACGGAGATCGACTATCTCTTAATGCGAGTCGTATACCGCTTTACTATCACTATGTCGATGCATTTAGGGACATTTGTGTGGGGAATTCTAGTCTCCCGTGTGTCTGGGGGAACTGTTGTCTCTCCCGTGTGTCTGGGGGAACTGTTGTCTCTCCCGTGTGTCTGGGGGAACTGTTGTCTCTCCCGTGTGTCTGGGGGAACTGTTGTCTCTCCCGTGTGTCTGGGGGAACTGTTGTCTCCCCCGTGTGTCTGGGGGGAACTGTTGTCTCCCGTGTGTCTGGGGGAACTGTTGTCTCTCCCGTGTGTCTTTGGGGAACTGTTGTCTCTCCCGTGTGTCTGGGGGGAACTGTTGTCTCCCGTGTGTCTGGGGGGAACTGTTGACTCTCCCGTGTGTCTGGGGGAACTGTTGTCTCCCGTGTGTCTGGGGGGAACTGTTGACTCTCCCGTGTGTCTGGGGGAACTGTTGTCTCCCGTGTGTCTGGGGGAACTGTTGTCTCCCGTGTGTCTGGGGGAACTGTTGTCTCTCCCGTGTGTCTGGGGGAACTGTTGTCTCCCGTGTGTCTGGGGGAACTGTTGTCTCCCGTGTGTCTGGGGGAACTGTTGTCTCTCCCGTGTGTCTGGGGGAACTGTTGTCTCCCGTGTGTCTGGGGGAACTGGTGTCTCTCCCGTGTGTCTGGGGGAACTGTTGTCTCCCGTGTGTCTGGGGGAACTGTTGTCTCTCCCGTGTGTCTGGGGGAACTGTTGTCTCCCCCGTGTGTCTGGGGGAACTGTTGTCTCCCCCGTGTGTCTGGGGGAACTGTTGTCTCTCCCGTGTGTCTGGGGGAACTGTTGTCTCCCCCGTGTGTCTGGGGGAACTCTTGTCTCCCCCGTGTGTCTGGGGGAACTGTTGTCTCTCCCGTGTGTCTGGGGGAACTGTTGTCTTTCCCGTGTGTCTGGGGGAACTGTTGTCTCTCCCGTGTGTCTGGGGGAACTGTTGTCTCCCGTGTGTCTGGGGGAACTGTTGTCTCTCCCGTGTGTCTGGGGGGAACTGTTGTCTCTCCCGTGTGTCTGGGGGAACTGTTGTCCCCCGTGTGTCTGGGGGAACTGTTGTCTCTCCCGTGTGTCTGGGGGAACTGTTGTCTCCCCCGTGTGTCTGGGGGAACTGTTGTCTCCCGTGTGTCTGGGGGAACTGTTGTCTCTCCCGTGTGTCTGGGGGAACTGTTGTCTCTCCCGTGTGTCTGGGGGAACTGTTGTCTCCCCCGTGTGTCTAGGGGAACTGTTGTCTCCCCCGTGTGTCTGGGGGAACTGTTGTCTCCCGTGTGTCTGGGGGAACTGTTGTCTCTCCCGTGTGTCTGGGGGGAACTGTTGTCTCTCCCGTGTGTTTGGGGGAACTGTTGTCTCTCCCGTGTGTCTGGGGGAACTGTTGTCTCCCGTGTGTCTGGGGGAACTGTTGTCTCTCCCGTGTGTCTGGGGGGAACTGTTGTCTCTCCCGTGTGTTTGGGGGAACTGTTGTCTCTCCCGTGTGTCTGGGGGAACTGTTGTCTCTCCCGTGTGTCTGGGGGGAACTGTTGTCTCTCCCGTGTGTTTGGGGGAACTGTTGTCTCTCCCGTGTGTCAGGGGGAACTGTTGTCTCTCCCGTGTGTCTGGGGGAACTGTTGTCTCTCCCGTGTGTTTGGGGGAACTGTTGTCTCTCCCGTGTGTTTGGGGGAACTGTTGTCTCTCCCGTGTGTCTGGGGGAACTGTTGTCTCTCCCGTGTGTTTGGGGGAACTGTTGTCTCTCGTGTGTCTGGGGGAACTGTTGTCTCCCCCGTGTGTCTGGGGGAACTGTTGTCTCTCCCGTGTGTTTGGGGGAACTGTTGTCTCCCGTGTGTCTGGGGGGAACTGTTGTCTCTCCCGTGTGTCTGGGGGGAACTGTTGTCTCTCCCGTGTGTTTGGGGGAACTGCAGCTCTCCCGTGTGTCTGGGGGGAACTGTTGTCTCTCCCGTGTGTTTGGGGAACTGTTGTCTCTCCCGTGTGTCTGGGGGAACTGTTGTCTCTCCCGTGTGTCTGGGGGGAACTGTTGTCTCTCCCGTGTGTTTGGGGGAACTGTTGTCTCTCCCGTGTGTCTGGGGGAACTATTGTCTCCCGTGTGTCTGGGGAAATTGTTGTCTCTCCCGTGTGTCTGGGGGAACTGTTGTCTCCCGTGTGTCTGGGGGAACTGTTGTCTCTCCCGTATGTCTGGGGGAACTGTTGTCTGTCCCGTGTGTTTGGGGGAAACTGTTGTCTCTCCCGTGTGTTTGGGGGAACTGTTGTCTCTCCCGTGTGTCTGGGGGGAACTGTTGTCTCTCCCGTGTGTTTGGGGGAACTGTTGTCTCTCCCGTGTGTCTGGGGGAACTGTTGTCTCTCCCGTGTGTCTGGGGGGAACTGTTGTCTCTCCCGTGTGTTTGGGGGAACTGTTGTCTCTCCCGTGTGTCTGGGGGAACTGTTGTCTCTCCCGTGTGTCTGGGGGGAACTGTTGTCTCTCCCGTGTGTTTGGGGGAACTGTTGTCTCTCCCGTGTGTCTGGGGGAACTGTTGTCTCTCCCGTGTGTCTGGGGGGAACTGTTGTCTCTCCCGTGTGTTTGGGGGAACTGTTGTCTCTCCCGTGTGTCTGGGGGAACTGTTGTCTCTCCCGTGTGTCTGGGGGAACTGTTGTCTCTCCCGTGTGTCTGGGGGAACTGTTGTCTCTCCCGTGTGTTTGGGGGAACTGTTGTCTCTCCCGTGTGTTTGGGGGAACTGTTGTCTCTCCCGTGTGTCTGGGGGAACTGTTGTCTCTCCCGTGTGTTTGGGGGAACTGTTGTCTCTCGTGTGTCTGGGGGAACTGTTGTCTCCCCCGTGTGTCTGGGGGAACTGTTGTCTCTCCCGTGTGTTTGGGGGAACTGTTGTCTCCCGTGTGTCTGGGGGGAACTGTTGTCTCTCCCGTGTGTCAGGGGGGAACTGTTGTCTCTCCCGTGTGTTTGGGGGAACTGCAGCTCTCCCGTGTGTCTGGGGGGAACTGTTGTCTCTCCCGTGTGTTTGGGGAACTGTTGTCTCTCCCGTGTGTCTGGGGGGAACTGTTGTCTCTCCCGTGTGTCTGGGGGAACTGTTGTCTCCCGTGTGTCTGGGGAAATTGTTGTCTCTCCCGTGTGTCTGGGGGAACTGTTGTCTCCCGTGTGTCTGGGGGAACTGTTGTCTCTCCCGTGTGTCTGGGGGAACTGTTGTCTGTCCCGTGTGTTTGGGGGGGAACTGTTGTCTCTCCCGTGTGTTTGGGGGAACTGTTGTCTCTCCCGTGTGTCTGGGGGAACTGTTGTCTCCCGTGTGTCTGGGGGAACTGTTGTCTCTCCCGTGTGTCTGGGGGAACTGTTGTCTCTCCCGTGTGTCTGGGGGGAACTGTTGTCTCCCGTGTGTCTGGGGGAACTGCAGCTCTCCCAAGTGTAATTTAGTCAGCTGCATTTTTCCAATGTGTGCATCTAGGGAGTTTCTTCATCTTCCTGAAGAGTATGAAAGTTTAACCATCTTATGTTTCTTAGTCATAATTGTCACACAGGTTAAGAAGTTAGTCGGCAGGTAAATACTGATAAGCTCGTATCGCGTCTGATAATAATAATAATAAAAATATTAATAATAATAATTATTATTATTATTATTATTATATTTATTTTGTTTCACACTTTAGTTTCTTAGTGTATATACAAAGCGTTTTGGAAAACTTACAAAAGATTTTTACTGTGGAAAATGGTTGTTTTCAGACATTTATATTCGCCATTCAAATCTGTCAATATTTGAGGGACGTGTTGTTGTTTTATAAGATAAACACACGTCATATGTAAAATGTGTATGCGAGGTTTATTTGTATTGCTGCTTGTTGATTGGCTACCTATACTGGTGTGCACGCAAGCGTGTGTGTGTGTGTGTGTGTGTGTGTGTGTGTGTGTGTGTGTGTGTGTGTGTGTGTGTGTGTACTCACCTAATTGTACTCACCTAATTGTGCTTGCGGGGGTTGAGCTCTGGCTCTTTGGTCCCGCCTCTCAACCGTCAATCAACTGGTGTACAGATTCCTGAGCCTATTGGGCTCTATCATATCTACATTTGAAACTGTGAATGGAGTCAGCCTCCACCACATCACTTCCTAATGCATTCCATTTGCTAACTACTCTGACACTGAAAAAGTTCTTTCTAACGTCTCTGTGGCTCATTTGGGTACTCAGCTTCCACCTGTGTCCCCTTGTTCGCGTCCCACCAGTGTTGAAAAGTTCGTCCTTGTTTACCCGGTCGATTCCCCTGAGGATTTTGTAGGTTGTGATCATGTCCCCCCTTACTCTTCTGTCTTCCAGTGTCGTGAGGTGCATTTCCCGCAGCCTTTCCTCATAACTCATGCCTCTTAGTTCTGGGACTAGTCTAGTAGCATACCTTTGGACTTTTTCCAGCTTCGTCTTGTGCTTGACAAGGTACGGGCTCCATGCTGGGGCCGCATACTCCAGGATTGGTCTTACATATGTGGTGTACAAGATTCTGAATGATTCCTTACACAGGTTCCTGAACGCCGTTCTGATGTTAGCCAGCCTCGCATATGCCGCAGACGTTATTCTCTTTATGTGGGCTTCAGGAGACAGGTTTGGTGTGATATCAACTCCTAGATCTTTCTCTCTGTCTGTTTCATTAAGTACTTCATCTCCTATTCTGTATCCTGTGCCTGGCCTCCTGTTTCCACTGCCTAGTTTCATTACTTTGCATTTACTCGGGTTGAACTTCAACAGCCATTTGTTGGACCATTCACTCAGTCTATCCAGGTCATCTTGTAGCCTCCTACTATCATCCTCTGTTTCAATCCTCCTCATAATTTTTGCATCGTCGGCAAACATTGAGAGGAACGAATCTATACCCTCTGGGAGATCATTTACATATACCAGAAACAGTATAGGTCCAAGGACTGACCCCTGCGGGACTCCACTTGTGACGTCTCGCCAATCTGAGACCTCACCCCTCACACAGACTCGTTGTCTCCTGTTGCTTAGGTATTCCTCTATCCACCGGAGTACCTTCCCTCTCACTCCAGCCTGCATCTCCAACTTTCGCACTAGCCTCTTGTGTGGCACTGTATCAAAGGCTTTCTGACAATCCAAAAATATGCAGTCTGCCCACCCTTCTCTTTCTTGCCTTATTTTTGTTGCCTGGTCGTAGAATTCAAGTAACCCTGTGAGGCAGGACCTGCCATCCCTGAACCCATGTTGATGCTGTGTTACAAAGTTCCTTCGCTCCAGATGCTCCACTAGTTTTTTTCGCACAATCTTCTCCATCAGCTTGCATGGTATGCAGGTTAGGGACACTGGCCTGTAGTTCAGTGCCTCCTGTCTATCCCCTTTCTTGTATATCGGGACTACATTAGCTGCTTTCCAAGTATCTGGCAGTTCCCCTGTTGCCAGTGATTTGTTATACACTATGGAGAGTGGTAGGCTCAGTTCTCTTGCTCCTTCCTTTAGAACCCAAGGGGAGATTCCATCTGGGCCTATAGCCTTCGTCACGTCCAACTCTAGTAAACACTTCCTTACTTCCCCACTGGTAATCTCAAACTCTTCCAGTGGTTCCTGGTTAGCTATTCCCTCACTTACCTCTGGAATTTCTCCTTGTTCTAAGGTGAAGACCTCCTGGAATTTCTTATTCAATTCCTCACACACTTCCTTGTCATTTGTAGTGAATCCTTCCGCCCCTATCCTTAATCTCATAACCTGTTCCTTTACTGTTGTTTTTCTCCTAATGTGTTTCCTAATTTCTAATTTCTAATTTCTAATTTCTAATTCTCCTAATTTCTCTCCTGTGTGTGTGTGTGTGTTTGTGTGTGTGTGTGTTTGTGTGTGTGTGTGTGTGTGTGTGTGTGTGTGTGTGTGTGTGTGTGTGTGTGTGTGTGTGTTCTCACCTCAATGTACTCGCCTGAATATGTTTCGAGAGTCGAACTCTGCTTCTTGTCCTGTCTTCCCAACAATTTTTTTTATATACATTTACATTTGTATATTGAGTTAGCTTTAACTAAGTCTTCGGCTAACCCATACATCTTATTGACACCTCGAACACGGAAGACCTTTCTAACGTCCTGTCTCATGTCTACTTTGTTAATTCCCCCTTTGTCTTATATGTCGTTATCACGTCCTAGTTATTCCTCATCTCCTCCAGTGTGTTGAAGTCTAGTTCCTTCAGTCTTTCCTCGTAGCTCGGATACCTTAAGACTAAGCCTTCCTGCACATTTCTGGATCTTAGTTTTGTTTTGGGCTAATTTCAGGTGAAGGTTCCAATCTGTGGCTGCTGCATGAGCAAGAGATGGTCCCACCTACGTTGTATATAGGGCCCGGAAGGCTCCTTTATTCAAACCTATGAAGGCTACACTGATAGGAAGATACACTAGGAAATCACAGTAACGTAATATATCACTGTAAACAGCATTGGTGCAGGACGGAGATCAACCGAGCCTCCAGTGGGATTGAGGCGCGCGTCTGGGGGTGCCCCAGGACGTTGGTTCGATCCCCGTCCTGCTTCAGGGATTTTCACGTTGACACGAAGGTGTCAATTTCCCGTGTTAGGTCGTTGAGATACAGGACACAGGATGAGGGTTACCGCCGCCCCTTGTGGCACTCTGCTCGTTACCTACCTCTCTCTCTCTCTCTCTCTCTCTCTCTCTCTCTCTCTCTCTCTCTCCCTCTCTCCCCACGCTGGTATCTCCGCTCTCACTCTACCACCCGTCCTCTCAACCTTTACACGTCTCTCACAAACAATGACCTTTCGAACATTTCTCAAACAGTGCTTCGCTGACGCCCTCTGTTCGAATCATTACTCTGTAAGTGCTTCAACCACGTATTACAAATACAAGTAACTGCCAACAGAACCTAAACACCTAACCTGACAACCTACGCCTAAATGGGCAAAATATGTTAATACATAATAATAATATATTTATGGTTGAGAAAATTCCTACTTTAAATGATCAGCGTAATAAAATTAATGAATGTGTCTTTGGGGTCGGCCGCTGGATGGAATGGACAGACCCTAAGGATCCAATGAGCACCCAGGAGCCAAGCTCCAGGGTACTCATTGCGTCTACCTTAGCCGGATAACGAATGACCCTTATGACCCGTTTGTGTGAGTGTGTGTGTTTGCGTGCATGCGTGCGTTTTTGCGTACGTCCTTGCATGTTGTAAATACTTTTATGATTTTCATGATATATTAAAGCTTCCCCCTTGCCGCACATATTGCATATTGTCAGGTATGCAAACTAAATTCCCACTGTGAGAAGCGTGTCTTGTCTGATCTGTAGAAAAAATGTACATTGGAACACTATCGCGATCACATTTCCATCTGGTTGTGTGCGGATGTTAAAAAATATTACAACTCCTTTCATGTATCTTAGTTCATTTGGCGGCCGCTGTCACCAAATACCACAATTCAGCAGTTTAATTAAGTTAATTACCATCCAACGCAGACGATAAGGTTCAATAACATGGCTGATCATTAGACACCCAAGACACAAATGTGAATACGAAGAATTAGCGACGTTTATCTGTTGTGGATAATTAATAAAGCATTTCAAGTGTTGTTTAATGGTGCAGAACGGACCGGAACGTATAGTCACATTTTTCAGGTGTGTGGGATGGATGTCTACTATCCAACGTCAGGTGTGTGGGGTTGGATGTCTACTATCCAACGTCAGGTGTGTGGGGTTGGATGTCTACCATCCAACGTCAGGTGTGTGGGGGTTGGATGTCTACCATCCAACGTCAGGTGTGTGGGGTTGGATGTCTACTATCCAACGTCAGGTGTGTGGGGTTGGATGTCGACCATCCAACGTCAGGTGTGTGGGTTGGATGTCTACCATCCAACGTCAGGTGTGTGGGTTGGATGTCGACTATCCAACGTCAGGTGTGTGGGGTTGGATGTCTACTATCCAACGTTAGGTGTGTGGGTCGGATGTCTACCATCCAACGTCAGGTGTGTGGGGGTTGGATGTCTACCATCCAACGTCAGGTGTGTGGGTTGGATGTCGACCATCCAACGTCAGGTGTGTGGGGTTGGATGTCGACCATCCAACGTCAGGTGTGTGGATTGGATGTCAGGTGTGCAGTATATAAGAATTTGTTTTTTACTTCACTTGTTTCTCTGTCAGTTTATGTGATAATTGGAACAATAATCTTGTTTTTGTCACTTATGCACATTTAGTGATAAATGTGTATCACTAAATTGTAAATTGTAAAGTGTAAATTGGCTGTATCCTTCGACTCTTGATTATATACGTATAATATCAGTTTGATTTATATTATAACCAATTCCTCGTAGCGAGACAAGAAGCCTGTGTATATATATAATTGTGCTTCAGGCGTGTACCGGGTGTTTTCCCCTGTAAGTTTTAACTATTGACTTTCCCCAAGATGCTACCCCACGACACTTTACTACCTCCCGGGTACCTATTAACTGCCACCTGAACTGGAGCATTAGGTGAAAGGAAATGTGCCAACCATTTCTGACTCTGGATCCCTGACTGTGAGTGAAGAACGAAGCCAACGGTACTATCAGGCTATAAAATAAGATCTTATGAGCCCTTTTACTCATGGTTTTTTAATTTAATAGAGAAAGTCTAGTGTAAAATAAGACTACTCGTAGACCAGTCGACAGAGCTTCGGCCTCACACACGCGGGGTCCACGGTTCGAGACTCCTACAGCCCAGGTGAATGGAAAGTCTTATGGTATTGGAGC
>NC_091158.1:22754742-22762242 GCF_040958095.1 Procambarus clarkii
TCTCTCTCTCTGGCTGGAAATACGGACCCTGGAGACAAAAGTGTTGTTTTGGAACGACTATGTAAATCGTATGCTAATGACTTCCCAGTTGAAAAGACACTAGGTAAAAGCGTTGCCAGTTTAGAGCCAATTGAAAACTGCTAACGAAAGATTTATATTTTTGTGTGAGGTTTTCTCAGCTTAATCTCCTAAGTTAGTTTTGTTCGTTTCGCTAAACGCTCTTCGTAAAGGGTTAGTCTGATGGCGCATATGTAAAGGTTTCTAGAAACTTTGCTACCTATGCCATGTTTTCAGGATTTAGTTGTGTTATCAAGTTTATTTTGCGTTCTCATTGGTTAATAGTGTTTAGAAGCACATTATACTTCTTTCAGGATATGGTAGTATTTGAAAGTACCTTTTTACCTTATATCAATACTAAACAGTGTTACATATATTTTGCTTATTTCCAGGATTTCGTAGTGTTTCAAAGTATCTTAAGTACACTTTCATGATCTCTTAATATTTCAAAAGTATATTTTCAAAAGTTTTATTGGCTGAGTATCTTTCAGGTTTGGAAAACATTTAATATTTTTTTATATACGATATAAAATTTATTATACTCATGGAGTACAGACTCACATGCTATTTGAATAACCAATTGTTAATGGTATTCTCTCTCTCTCTCTCTGCAGGTAAGTTCACACCTGGCGAGGAAAGTAGCGGGACGACGCACTAAAGGTAAGTTATGGCACGTCCTCCACCACCCTCCTCTACACGACCCGGTAAGGTCCAGGTGAGTACTGGCCACTTGGCTAACCTCCTTCCTGTAAGTGGACGCAAAGAGAACACGTGTGAAAGCACTCTAGATCGCAAGATATCACTGTAGGTCGCAAGATATCACTGTAGGTCGCAAGAAATCATTGTAGGTCGCAAGAGATCACTGTAGGTCGCAAGAGATCACTGTAGGTCGCAAGAGATCACTGTAGGTCGCAGGAGATCACTGTAGGTCGCAAGGTGATAATCACCTTATGTCTCAAGACCTGATACATGATAATCTCAGATTGTCTCTGTTAGTATTAGTTGACTGATAAAATTCACTTCACGACTAAAGATGGAATATCAGTGTCTAGAAGTGACCATTAACACAAGCTTACCGGGAGGGAAGTTACCCTTCCTCCAAATGGTGATGTGTATTGCTAACAAAGACGACTTTAAATTTTTTGTTTAGTTTTCTCAATATTGGAAGCAGATTATACTAGCTAAATTAATTAAGCAAACTATCGTTAATATACGAATAAGCACAACAAATTCAGACCACCAGTTACGTAAACAAACGCCTACCCACAATTCCTAAACACAAACAAAAGACAAATGTGCCAGACTCCGAAAGCTTTAGAGTCAGGTTTTTTCTATAGGAAATTTGTTTTCCTGGTGCACGATTGGGAAAACTGCTGCCACCAGCATGGAAACGTTTTCAGAGACACAAAAAGCTTTTCCATCAAAAGATTTGTAAAGCTGGTCGTGAAATAAATACATTTTTATCTGAGTATTTTTTAATTAATAAAATGAATTTATCCAAGAATTAAACACTTTACCTCAATTTACATTACTTAATAGAGGTTAAGGTTGACTTTATTGCGTTACCGGCATTCATAACCCACCTTATAACCTTCCTTCTGCGATCCATTAATCGAATGTATATTTATTATTTTTTTCAAATTTAATTATTTTTTACGATGTCAAGCTGTTTTGTTTTTCGAATATTTACTTTTATCAGAAGCCCTAGTGTGTAAGAAGCCCAAGGTTACATACAGTTACACAAATAAATTCTTACAAAATATGAATTTTAAGAGGAAACCAAAGGGAGTTTGTTCTCTATGGGCTGTAGATTTCTTCGAACTCCTCCGACGCTGGGCAGGAACCAAGGATGCAATGGACATTTTCCCTCTGGATCCCCATGCTGAGGCGCTGAGAAAGGAAGCTCGCTGCTCTTGAGTCTCTTGTTGTTTCAATGAGTCTGGAACTAAGATCCTTAAGATACCTCCTTGCACTCTCTCCCCGTGAACCAAGGGTCTTTGGTCCCATAGGAACAAAGTTGGTGATCTGTTTCCCTATACTTGTTTGCTTACTTTCTGTGTGTGGCAGTGGTTCCAGCTTGGTCAAGAGAGAGGGGAATGTGAGTGGATGCCACGGTAGATATGGAGACTGGGAAGGCAATTTGGGTGGCAGTGCGGACACTAAGGCCACCAAGTCTTACTGGAAGAGTGGCCTGCTTCCACAGACAGTTGTCTAGGGAAATGTTTACGACTTCTTTCTTTACGACTTTACGAATTTCTTACGACTTCTGTCTTTAGAAGGACATCATACTCTTTAAGCTTTGGGCTGTTATAGGATGATGCACACCTCAAAAAGTAGGTTATCCTTGGAAGGGATAAGCATCTGATGAGAAGATAAGAAGGCATCATGAGCATCAGTGTCAACAATCCTATTTTCCTTCCTCTTTAGTTTCAAGATTTTCTTTCCAAGGATTTCGTCAATAGCGTTAGGTCTGAAAGGAGTTCCGAGGAGAGTGCTGTCTCCGAGCCTGATTACAAGAACTCCAGCCAAGACAGCTTTAATTCCGTATATAATGTTTCGGTTCGAGGAGACTACACTTGGAGGGGTTCAGGGAGAGATCCAGGTTTTCTCCTTGCTCCCATATTTTTCCGATGTCCTCCAAGATCTAGAGAACCAGCTATAGTTCCATCGACCAAAAACCAGAAGTTGAATTCGGTGGAAACATTTTCGGCAATTTCTTTTAGAACTAAGTAGAAAAAGAAGAGGAGGTAGAGGATCACCTTGCTGAACACCCTCACCTGATCTGATTTCCTGTTCACCAAAGAGTAATTTGTATTACTCATTGGTTAAATACAAAAGGTTTCAGTGTCATCCACAACATCATTTTCAAGAACCCAAACAGTTCTGTTTGTTATTATTAACTTAATAAAATATGATAGACATGAGGCCATTGTGTTATATATTTAAGCAACACTCGTGCCGAGATGACCCATGATTGTACTTTTTTTGTGTTTAATATCTCACAAATATAAGTGAAAGAAAGTGTTTCAGTTGAAGGCCAAGTGGTCCTCATGGATAGTATAATGTGTGGTATGGCGGGTTAGTCCTGTGGCAAGCAATATTATTTGTCTTATTGGAATAGTTTCATGCTTCATCAAACCTTATTAGTAAAGTTGTGGGATATTGTATTCTCTCTCTCTCTCTCTCTCTCTCTCTCTCTCTCTCTCTCTCTCTCTCTCTCTCTCTCTCTCTCTCTCTCTCTCTCTCTCTCTCTCTCTCTCTCGGGTTTAAAAAAGTATCACAATTAGGTATTATAGTCACACTATGTTTATACAACATGTACTGTACTTCGATCAGTTAGGCCTGAGCGAGTGCAATATATATGCAAAAACATAAGCCTGGAGTAAAAAGGTAATTAAATCATAAATTCCCATGCGGCGTAATGATTCATACGAGGAAGGGAATTATTATGAATGGTTGCGTCACAGTTCTTGTGTTGAATGATATCTAAATATGTAGGATATCATATCAACATAAATATGTTGAAAGATATCTAAATATTATTTGTTTGCAGTGATAATATGTTTAGAAGCTTGGTTAATATTATATTATTTTATGCACACACACAGATGTGCCTCGCGGATGAGTAGACAGCGCTACGGGGTCGTAGTCCTAAGGTTTCGATCCCCGGCAAAGGCAAAAACAAATGGGCAGAGTTTCTTTCACCCTGATGCGTCTATTCACCTATCAGTAAATAGGTACCTGGTAGTTGGACAGCTGCTACGGGCTGCTTTCTGGGGATTTGTGTGTTATAGAGAAATATATGTAGTAGACTTACGAGGAAAAATAAATTGGTTAGAAAGGCGGGGTCCAAGAGCTAATAACTCGATTCTACAGATACAAATAGTAATTTCACACACACATACACACACACACACACACACACACACACACACACACACACACACACACACACACACACACACACACACACACACCTCGTTGGGGGGGCCTCGTAGCCTGGTGGCTAGCGCGCAGGACTCGTAATCCTGTGGCGTGGGTTCGATTCCCGCACGAGGCAGAAACAAATGGGCAAAGTTTTTTTCACCCTGAATGCCCTGTTACCTAGCAGTAAATAGATACCTGGGAGTTAGTCAACTGTCACGGGCTGCTACCTGGGGTGTGTGTCTGTGGTGTGGGGAAAAAAGAAAAGAAAAAAAGTAGTTAGTAAACAGTTGATTGACAGTTGAGAGGCGGGCCGAAAGAGCAAAGCTCAACCCCCGCAAACACAACTAGGTGAATACACACACACACACACACACACACACACACACACACACACACGCACACACACACACACACACACACACACACACACACACACACACACACACACACACACTCTGCCCGGCCATCTTGAAACACCATAGATTGTTTTATATATAAATTCACGAATAGACGTGTAGTCAAGTCGCTCAGGAAGTTGTGGTCGCAAGTCTGTCTGCAGTCTTAACAATAGAAAGTCACACCTAAGGATGCTAAATTGATGCGTTGACCCAGAGATTAGGTCTTGTAGGTGATCCACCTACTACCTGCCAACTGTGCTTGTTAACTGCAGACGATTTGCACAGTTCTTCCATCAAACCAGCAAGGCCGCCTTGCCTCTGTGGGCAGGACCTAGTCCATATCTTTCTAGATGAGTACGCTAGCAGGTTCGCATTGAGGTGGAGAATCCTCGCTCACATGGAGAGTTCAGCTTGGAGATCCGAGTTTGTAAGGCCTGAGGGGAGCCTTGAAAAGTCCCCTTCCTCTTAACAGTTAGACGATCCCACTTCCTCCCTGACAGTCAGACGATCGCCCTTTCTCACAGCTAGAATTGCATTATTCTCCCATACACCTGTATTTTTCCTCCCATTCACCTGCATTACTCTCCCATACACCTGCATTAATCCCATACATCTGCATTTTTTTCCCATACACCTGCATTCTTTATCCAGACTAGTCAGACTAGTCTACAGTATGAATGACAAACTAGTCATTATTTATTCAGACCAAAATCAGGCTAGTTATACTTATATCGTTTTATCTTCCTTCGATTTTTGTCTTTAAATGCCCATATAATATCCAGTTATAGTATGCCCAATATAATGTCCATCAAATTCGTTTCTAACGGTGTCAGTTTCGTGTAAGATAGTGGCACTACATCGTGAGATATCGGCACACCTCCAGACACGAACATTCCTCCACCAAGCTCAGCCCAAGTTCCCTCTAACTGGCTTGGGGAGAGTCGCAGATAAGCCCGCCTGATATCTCCTCGGGTTACCAAGACAAAGATTCATACAAATGTTCGCACCAACTCTGTTGGATGGGATATCAGAGGATGGGGTATCATGGAATGGGATATCAGAGGATGGGGTATCATGGGTTGGGATATCAGAGGATGGGGTATCATGGGATGGGATATCAGAGGATGGGGTATCATGAGATGGGATATTAAAGGATTGGGTATCATGGGTTGGGACATAAAAGGATGGGATATCAAGCGGAGAGGATATCAGTGGATGGGGTATCATGAGATGTGACTTCAAGGGATTGGAGTATCAAGGAATTAAATATCATGCGTTTGATTATCAGAGTATTGGATGTCAAGGATTGGAATATGCTTAAACGATGTATCATGGGCAGGGGCCCAGGAGCTTAATATCGACCAACGAGCACTCTTTCGGCGAGTACACACACACACACACACACACACACACACACACACACACACACACACACACACACACACACACACATGCACATAGGACAGTGTTGAACACAAGGTGCTGAAGTGTAGACACTACAGATCAGACGAACACGCTAGGCGGTATTGTGGCACTGATATCTAATTAGCGAGAGGCAATCAACGCTGTCAAGGTCACAGGAGGAAATTAATGGCTCACAGCCTGCGTGCGACGGGCACAGTCACAAGAGTTTGTTGTGTATTTTGGATGACGTGAACATTACGTGGGACGTGGAGATGTCACACATGTTAATGTTGTTGTTGTTTCTTGTGAGAGAGGTGTGAGAGCGAGAGAAAGTGAGAGTAGAGGGGGAGAAAGATAGAGACTCAGAAGAGAGAGTAGCAAGAGAGAGAGAGATAGGGAGTATAGAAAGATATATATATATATTCATTGATACTAATATTACATTCTCTTCATTGTTAACAATTTTAGTACATGTAAATCTATTATTGTGTTCCATAATTAGTTTAATAGTAACTAATTTTCGGCGAATCCAAACACGTTGAAGATAAACAGAGCACTCAAACAACGGTTTAGAAAACAGTCAACACTCTGTTGAATTAACCTCGATATCTATTACATGTAATGAGCAAATCATTGCTAATGTATCATGTATAATATCATAATTATACATGTTATATATAAATAGTTATATTTGTATGTGTAATATATATATATATATATATATATATATATATATATATATATATATATATATATATATATATATATATATATATATATATATATATATGTGTGTGTGTGTGTGTGTGTACATACAAAAGAATGGGGGTGGTAGGAGAAGATAATATTAGTGTTTAGTGAGAAACCACAAGGTCTTCTCTGAATACTTTTTATTTTCTTCTCCGAGGCTATGGGTCCCCACATTGGCACCAGAGGTGGTACCCTCACTTTGAAAAAAAAAATATTAAAAATATATATATATATATATATATATATATATATATATATATATATGCGTTAAGGTTTAATGGTCCCCAAGCTCAGCACGCATCAGTAAACTAACTCTTGACCCCTCAAGGATTCGAACTCGGTCAGCCAGCGCTTCCATGCCCCTTGGCAGTCCAGTACTGTAACCATCAACTGTACAAAAGTATTAGGAAGTCGTAAGTCCTATATAACTCACAAAGTGCGGTCGGGTGTTGGAGTATATAGGTCCTACGACATCCCAATACATTTGTTCAGTCGGTGGTTGAGTGGTTAAAGTACTGGATTGCCAAGGGGCACGGAGGCCCCTGGCTGATCGGGTTCGAATCCTTCAGGGGTCAAGAATTTACTTATGCATATTTAAGGGGTATCATATATATAATATTATGTATATATATATATCACTATCAGTGCTTTATATTAAGTTTGATTTGCCGTTTCTAAAAGTATGGAGGCTCTCGTATGCAAATTATCATGAAAATTGTATTTCATATTCCTTCGAAAACTTCCGATTTTCTCATAATTTTTGCCTCGTTTTGTGAGCCTAAGTTAACACAACTTTAGGAAGAAGAATGACCCGGTAATGGCGATCCATCCTTGCATTGCCTTGTTACATGTTAACTATGTATTCTGACCTTGGAGCGTCCCAGACACCCTCAACGTGCGCCCATTAAAAATTTATATCAACAAATTATTGACGGAAGTCATTGACAAAGCTGTCGCCAAAGCT
>NC_091158.1:22772242-22777242 GCF_040958095.1 Procambarus clarkii
ATATATTATGTTTATTTATTTCACTTTGTAATAAATATAATATACAGTTTATTTCTATTAATAGTGTTAATGGAAAATTTTAATGCCGGAATATATATATATATTTTTTTGTATGGTGTAATTGAAGTACTCATAATATAAGTCCTCATTATAGAAGTTGTAATGATGGAAGTATATTAAAGCAACATTATGCAGGTTGCTTAACCGGTCGTATCAGATATTATTTTAATAAACGATAGCTCAAAAATTAGCAGTACGGAAGACGCAAGTTGTTAGAAGTATTAATAATAGCCGGTAGTATTTAGGAGTAGTTAGGCGGTAGTATTTAGGAGTAGTTAGGCGGTAGTATTAATAGTTAGGCGGTAGTATTAATGGTAGTTAGGTGGTAGTATTAATGGTAGTTAGGCGGTAGTATTAATGGTAGTTAGGCGGTAGTATTAATGGTAGTTAGGTGGTAGTATTAGTGGTAGTTAGGTGGTAGTATTAATGGTAGTTAGGCGGTAGTATTAATGGTAGTTAGGTGGTAGTATTAATGGTAGTTAGGCGGTAGTATTAATGGTAGTTAGGTGGTAGTATTAATGGTAGTTAGGCGGTAGTATTAATGGTAGTTAGGTGGTAGTATTAGTGGTAGTTAGGTGGTAGTATTAATGGTAGTTAGGCGGTAGTATTAATGGTAGTTAGGCGGTAGTATTAATGGTAGTTAGGCGGTAGTATTAATGGTAGTTAGGTGGTAGTATTAGTGGTAGTTAGGTGGTAGTATTAATGGTAGTTAGGCGGTAGTATTAATGGTAGTTAGGCGGTAGTATTAATGGTAGTTAGGCGGTAGTATTAATGGTAGTTAGGCGGTAGTAGTAGTTAGGTTGGTAGTTATAGTATAGCAGTAGTATCAGTAATAGTCGTGGTTATTGCATTTTTAGTCGTTAGTGGCCGCACTGAAAACAACAAAAAAATAAAAAGAACTTTGGATTTATCTGCATTGACACAGTACTCATAGCATTGACACAGTACTCATAGCATTGACACAGTACTCATAGCATTGACACAGTACTCATAGCATTGACACAGTACTCATAGCATTGACACAGTACTCATAGCATTGACACAGTACTCATAGCATTGACACAGTACTCATAGCATTGACACAGTACTCATAGCATTGACACAGTACTCATAGCATTGACACAGTACTCATAGCATTGTGGCAGTATTCATAGCATTGACACAGTACTCATAGCATTGACACAGTACTCATAGCATTGTGGCAGTATTCATAGCATTGAGACAGTATTCATAGCATTGTGGCAGTATTCATAGCATTGAGACAGTACTCATAGCATTGTGGCAGTATTCATAGCATTGAGACAGTATTCATAGCATTGTGGCAGTATTCATAGCATTGAGACAGTATTCATAGCATTGTGGCAGTATTCATAGCATTGACACAGTACTCATAGCATTGTGGCAGTATTCATAGCATTGACACAGTACTCAGCATTGTGGCAGTATTCATAGCATTGACACAGTACTCATAGCATTGACACAGTACTCATAGCATTGTGGCAGTATTCATAGCATTGAGACAGTATTCATAGCATTGTGGCAGTATTCATAGCATTGAGACAGTACTCATAGCATTGTGGCAGTATTCATAGCATTGACACAGTACTCATAGCATTGTGGCAGTATTCATAGCATTGACACAGTACTCATAGCATTGTGGCAGTATTCATAGCATTGACACAGTATTCATAGCATTGAGACAGTATTCATAGCATTGAGACAGTATTCATAGCATTGTGGCTATTCATACCATAGTTGCAGTTGTTTAAGGACTCGATATGTGAGTCGTTAGAAGTTACGAAAGCCGCTCTGATTGGTCAAAGAACAATCACTTAAGCGCTAACTAGTGAACAGCGCACGCTCTTTGACGATAATTGGGCAGCTACGCGCGTACAGGCCAATGCTAATTGGCTAGAATCACACACACCTTGATGCTAATTACCCAACAGCGGCAGTTTCTTGGTGGTAATTGACCAACACTACAAGCATCTTGACTGTTATCGGTGAACAGCGTAGATATATGACGCTGTTGGTGTAGTAGAAACTGGTCCTCTGACATCATTTAACAACATTATATATATCTTCACTTGTGGCCTGTAGCCTGCCTACTTGTGGCCTGCCCATCTGTGGCCTGCCAACTTGTAGCCTGCCCACCTGTGGCCTGCCTACTTGTACCCTGCCCACCTGTAGCCTGCCTACTTGTGGCCTGCCCACCTGTGGCCTGCCAACTTGTAGCCTGCCCACCTGTGGCCTGCCAACTTGTAGCCTGCCCACCTGTGGCCTGCCTACTTGTACGCTGCCCACCTGTAGCCTGCCTACTTGTGGCCTGCCTACTTGTGGCCTGCCCACCTGTAGCCTGCCTACTTGTGGCCTGCCCACCTGTGGCCTGCCTACCTGTGGCCTGCCCACCTGTGGCCTGCCTACCTGTGGCCTGCCCACCTGTGGCCTGCCTACCTGTGGCCTGCCCACCTGTGGCCTGCCTACTTGTGGCCTGCCCACCTGTGGCCTGCCTACTTGTGCCCTGCCCACCTGTGGCCTGCCTACTTGTGGCCTGCCTTCTTGTAGCCTGCCCACCTGTGTCCTGCCTACTTGTGGCCTGTCCACCTGTGTCCTGCCCACCTGTGGCCTGCCTACTTGCGGCCTGCCCACCTGTGGCCTGCCCACCTGTGGCCCGCCTACTTGTGGCCTGCCCACCTGTGGCCTCCCCACCTGTGGCCTGCCTACTTGTGCCATGCCCACCTGTGGCCTGCCTACTTGTACCCTGCCCACCTGTGGACTGCCTACTTGTGCCATGCCCACCTGTGGCCTGCCTACTTGTGGCCTGCCCACCTGTAGCCTGCCTACTTGCGGCCTGCCTACCTCTTACCACTGTAACACACACAACAAAACACACAATATGAGAGAAAGTGTGATGTAAACACTGGTCTCCTCAGTCACTACGAGAGTGCCGACGGGAGAACTGAAGAAACGAAGAGGTTGGATCATACCCAACCTGTCCTCATGGAGGAAGTACGCTCACGGGAATGGATTGAGAACAACTACATAATTAGTGCTATTATCTACTCTCTGTCCATGGTTACGTTAAGTTTGGTTACGTTAATACGGTGTATTATTGAACATAATGTGAAATATGGAATTCGAAAAATATTTGAGTGTATCCGAAAATTCCGTTTACAGAAAACCAAATTCTTCAAAAAATACGTTTTCAGCATAAACTTTTTTGTATTTAAACCAACGATTTATAATACAATAAAGTTATAACTTGAGAATAACCTCTGTTTAGAACAAAGGTTTACTTACCAGTTTACAGGTAGAGTATTAGCGGAACCGTAACATGCTTTCAAACCATCTAGAATATCTAGTTAATTATCCAGGTGGTTTGGGGGGTGTGTAGTTTCTCATGGAAATAGATTTGCCCTGAGGACGGGCTCATCAGAACTGTGCAAGTAATGCTTACATTTAATCAGGGATGTCGAGGGATTGATGAGTCCCGGCTATTTTTACCAGGCTTGGTCTTAAACTTTATCGGGTAATTAAAATTATGGTGTAACATGATAGACGAGGGATCGCTGGATATGTTACAGGTGTAGTACAGGTGTTACAGGTGCATCTATTAAGGTGGAAGTAGAAAAATAAGAGCTGCCTCGTATGAACCAATAGGCGCCTCCAGGAGTATTGTATATCAAATGTTCCATATCGTAATGGCTCAAAGATCAGTGTGCTTAGTGGAAGGTGCGACTGGAGAGTGAGACTACACATCTGACTGTTGACATGTGTGTGTGTTTGTGTGTGTGTGTGTGTGTGTGTGTGTGTGTGTGTGTGTGTGTGTGTGTGTGTGTGTGTGTGTGTGTGTGTGTGTGTGTGTGTATTCAGGGGAGGTGGTAAGGAAGCTCCCGCATGTATGAAAAAGCATGGGAATGCGTCTGGCGCTAAGCTAGTCGAGTGAAAACAGGATACACAAGGATGATCACCAGATATATTTTCCCTTACGGAGCGCTGGTGAGACAGCCGAGCATGCTACTAAGGCTCTTATGCTGACTTATTGTCTCCCTTGGTGTTGGTGTGAGGCGAGAAGGGGAAAGAGAGAGGAAGGGAATGGATGGAAGGGTGCATTATACGTGTGTGTGCGTGTACTCACCTAGTTGTGCTCACCTAGTTGTACTCACCTAGTTGTGCTTGCGGGGGTTGAGCTCTGGCTCTTTGGTCCCGCCTCTCAACCGTCAATTAACAGGTGTACAGGTTCCTTAGCCTATTGGGCTCTATCATATCTACACTTGAAACTGTGTATGGAGTCAGCCTCCACCACATCACTTCCTAATGCATTCCATTTGTCAACCACTCTGACACTAAAAAAGCTCTTTCTAATATCTCTGTGGCTCACTTGGGCACTCAGTTTCCACCTGTGTCCCCTAGTGCGTGTGCCCCTTGTGTTCAATAGCCTATCTTTATCAACCCTGTCGATTCCCTTGAGAATCTTGAATGTGGTGATCATGTCCCCCCTAACTCTTCTGTCTTCCAACGAAGTGAGGTTCAATTCCCGTAGTCTCTCCTCGTAGCTCATACCTCTCAGCTCGGGTACTCTCAGCTCGGGCACTCTCAGCTCGGGCGCACACACACACACACACACTGTGTGTGTGTGTGTGTGTGTGTGTGTGTGTGTGTGTGTGTGTGTGTGTGTGTGTGTGTGTGTGTGTGTGTGTGTGTGTGTGTGTCTGTGTGTGTGTGTCTGTGTGTGTGTGTGTGTGTGTCTGTGTGTGTGTGTCTGTGTGTGTGTGTGTGTGTGTGTGTGTGTGTGTGTGTGTGTGTGAGAGAGAGGGAGAGGGGGAGAGAGAGAGGGAGAGGGGGAGAGAGAGACGTGCTGATATGGAGGGATAGACTGAGCTTGGAAACGATAATGAAGATGGCAGAGAAATGATAGCATCGAGGAGAGGAAGTGATGA